>NC_092402.1:9676574-9811805 GCF_030028105.1 Mobula birostris
CTATCACATTTAGGACGGGGGAACTGTTCTATCACAGTGAGAACAGGGGAACTGCTGTATCACAATGAGGATGGGGACTGTTCTCTCACTATGAGAACAGGGGAAAAGTTCAGTCACAGTGAGGACAGGGAACTGTTCTATCACTGTGACGACTGGGGAATTGTTCTATCACAGTGAGGACAGGGGATATTCTATCACAGTGAGGACAGGGGAACTGTTCTATCACAGTGAGGACCGGGGAATTGTTCTATCACAGTGAGGACCGGGGAATTGTTCTATCACAGTGAGGACGGGGGAACTGTTCTATCACAGTGAGGACAGGGGAACTGTTCTATCACAGTGAGGACAGGGGAACAGTTCTATCATAGTGAGGACCAGGGAACGTTTCGGTCAAAGTGAGTTCAGGGGAACTGTTCTATCACAGTTAGGACGCGAGAACTGTTCTCTCACTATGAGAACAGGGGAAAAGTTCAGTCACAGTGAGGACAGGGGAACTGTTCTATCACTGTGACGACTGGGGAATTGTTCTATCACAGTGAGGACAGGGGATATGTTCTATCACAGTTAGAACGGGGGAACTGTTCTGTCACAGTGAGGACGGGGGGAACAGTTCTATCACAGTGAGGACGGGGGAACGTTTCAATCTCAGTGAGGACGGGGGAACTGTTCTATCACAGAGAGGACGGGGGAACTGTTCCATCACAGTGTGGACGGGAGAACTGTACTATCACAGTGAGGACAGGGGAACTGTTCTATCACAGTGAGGACGGGTGACGTGTTCTATAACAGTGAGGACGGAGGATCTGTTCTATCACAGTGAGGACGGGGAACTGTTCTATCACAGTGAAACTGGGGGAACTGTTCTGTCACTGTCAGGACAGGGGAACTGTGCTATTACAGTGAGGACAGAGGATCTGTTCTATCACAGTGAGGACAGGGGAAACATTTCGATCAGAGTGAGGACGGGGGAACTGTTCTATCACAGTGTGGACAGGGGAACTGTTCTATCACAGTGTGGACAGGGGAACTATTCTATCACAGTGTGGATAGGGGAACTGTTCTATCACAGTGATGACTGGGGAACTGTTCTGTCACAGAGAGGACGGGGAACTGTTCTGTCACAGTGAGGACGGGGAACTGTTCTATCACAGTGTGGACAGGGGAACTGTTCTATCACAGTGATGACCGGGGAACTGTTCTATCACAGTGAGGACCGGGGAACTGTTCTATCACAGTGAGGACAGGGGGATCACTTCTATCACAGTGAGGACAGGGGGATCAGTTCTATAACAGTGAGGACAGGGGAACTGTTCTATCACAGTGAGGATGGGGGAAATGTTCTATCACAGTGGGGACGGGGGAACTTTTCTATCACAGTGAGGACGGGGGAACTGCTCTATCGCAGTGAGGACGGGGGAACTGTACTGTCACAGTGAGGACAGGGGAACTGTTCTATCACATTTATGACGGGGGAACTGTTCTATCACAGTGAGAGCAGGGGAACTGCTGTATCACAATGAGGATGGGGGAACTGTTCTATCACAGTGAGGACAGGGGAAATCTTCTATCAGAGTGAGCACGGGGGAACTGTTCTATCACAGTGAGGACCGGGGAATTGTTCTATCACAGTGAGGACCGGGGAATTGTTCTATCACAGTGAGGACGGGGGAACTGTTCTATCACAGTGAGGACAAGGGAACTGTTCTATCACAGTGAGGACAGGGGAACAGTTCTATCATAGTGAGGACCAGGGAACGTTTCGATCACAGTGAGGACGGGGAACTGTTCTGTCACAGTGAGGACGGGGAACTGTTCTGTCACAGTGAGGACGGGGAACTGTTCTGTCACAGTGTGGACAGGGGAACTGTTCTATCACAGTGATGACCGGGGAACTGTTCTATCACAGTGAGGACGGGGGAACTGTTCTATCACAGTGTGGACAGGGGAACTATTCTATCACAGTGTGGATAGGGGAACTGTTCTATCACAGTGATGACTGGGGAACTGTTCTGTCACAGAGAGGACGGGGAACTGTTCTATCGCAGTGTGGACAGGGGAACTGTTCTATCACAGTGAGGACGGGTGAACTGTTCTATCACAGTGAGAACAGGGGAACTGTTCTATCAGAGTGTGGACAGGGGAACTGTTCTATCACAGTGAGGACGGGAGAACAGTTCTATCACAGTGAGGACGGGGTAACGTTTCAATCACAGTGAGGACGGGTGAACTGTTCTTTCACAGTGTGGACAAGGGATCTGTTCTGTCACAGTGAGGACAAAGGGGAACTGTTCTTCCACAGTGAGGATGGGGTAACTGTTCTATCACAGTGACAACAGGGGAACTGTTCTATCACAGTGAGGACAGGGGAACTGTTCTATCACAGTGAGGACAGGGGAACTGTTCTATCACAGTGAGGACAGGGGAACTGTTCTATCACATTTATGACGGGGGAACTGTTCTATCACAATGAGGATGGGGGAACTGTTCTATCACAGTGACAACAGGGGAACTGTTCTATCACAGTGAGGACGGTGGAAATGTTCTGTCATAGTGAGTACAGGGGAACTGTTCTGTCACAGTGAGGAGAGGGGATCTGTTCTATCACAGTGAGGACAGGGGAACTGTTCTATCACAGTCAGGAACGGGGAACTGTTCTATCACAGTGAGGACATGGGAACTTTTCTATCACAGTGAGGACGGGGGAATTGTTCTGTCACAGTGAAGGGAACTGTTCTGTCACAGTGAGGACAGGGGATCTGTTCTATAACAGTGAGGACGGGGGATCTGTTCTGTCACAGTGAGGAGAGGGGAACTGTTCTTCAACAGTGAGGGGGGGGGGAACGGTTCTATCAGAGTGAGAACAGGGGAACTATTCGATCACAGTGAGAACAGAGGAACTGCTGTATCACAGTGTGGAGAGGGGAACTGTTATATCTCAGTGATGACCGGGGAACGTTTCAATCACAGTGAGGACCTTTCACAGCATGGACAAGGGAACTGTTCTGTCACAATGAGGACGGGGGAACTGTTCTATCACAGCGTGGACAGGGGAACTGTTCAATCACAGTGAGGACGGGGGAAATGTTCTATCAAAGTGAGGACGGGGGAACCGTTCTGTCACAGTGAGACCGGGGATCTCTTCTGTGACAGTGAGGACAAGGGATCTGTTCTATCACAGTTAGAAAGAGGGAACTGTTCTTTCACAGTGAGTACAGGGGAACTGTTCTAACACAGTGACAACAGTGGAAATGTTCTATCACAGTGAGGACAACGAAACTGTTCTGTCACAGTGAGGACGGGGCAGTGCTTCTATCACAGTGAGTACAGGGGAACTGTACTAACACAGTGAGGATGGAGGAACTGTTCTATCACAGTGAGGACAGGGGAAACATTTCTATCAGAGTGAGGACGGGGGAACTGTTCTATCACAGTGTGGACAGGGGAACTATTCTATCACAGTGTGGATAGGGGAACTGTTCTATCACAGTGATGACTGGGGAACTGTTCTGTCACAGAGAGGACGGGGGAACTGTTCTATCACAGTGTGGACAGGGGAACTGTTCTATCACAGTGATGACCGGGGAACTGTTCTATCACAGTGAGGACCGGGGAACTGTTCTATCACAGTGAGGGCAGGGGGAACAGTTCCATCACAGTGAGGACGGGGGAACTGTTCTATCACAGTGAGGACAGGGGAAAAGTTCTATCACAGTGAGGACGGCGTAACGTTTCAATCACAGTGAGGACGGGTGAACTGTTCTTTCACAGTGTGGACAAGGGATCTGTTCTGTCACAGTGAGGACAAAGGGGAACTGTTCTTCCACAGTGAGGATGGGGTAACTGTTCTATCACAGTGACAACAGGGGAACTGTTCTATCACAGTGAGGACAGGGGAACTGTTCTATCACATTTAGGACGGGGGAACTGTTCTATCACAGTGAGAACAGGGGAACTGTTCTATCACAGTGAGGACAGGGGAAATGTTCTATCACAGTGAGCACGGGGGAACTGTTCTATCACAGTGAGGTCAGGGGAACTGTTCTATCACAGTGAGGACAGGGGAAATGTTCTATCACAGTGAGCACGGGGGAACTGTTCTATCACAGTGAGGACCGGGGAACTGTTCTATCACAGTGAGGACAGGGGAACTGTTCTATCACAGTGACAACAGGGGAACTGTTCTATCACAGTGAGGACAGGGGAACTGTTCTATCACAGTGAGAACAGGGGAAATGTTCTATCACAGTGAGGACCGGGGAATTGTTCTATCACAGTGAGGACGGGGGAACTGTTCTATCACAGTGAGGACAGGGGAACTGTTCTATCACAGTGAGGACAGGGGAACAGTTCTATCATAGTGAGGACCAGGGAACGTTTCGATCAAAATGAGGACAGGGGAACTGTTCTATCACAGTTAGGACGCGAGAACTGTTCTCTCACTATGAGAACAGGGGAAAAGTTCAGTCACAGTGAGGACAGGGGAACTGTTCTATCACTGTGACGACTGGGGAATTGTTCTATCACAGTGAGGACGGGGGACATGTTCTATCACAGTTAGAACGGGGGAACTGTTCTGTCACAGTGAGGACGGGGGGAACAGTTCTATCACAGTGAGGACGGGGGAACCTTTCAATCTCAGTGAGGACGGGGGAACTGTTTTATCACAGAGAGGACGGGGGAACTGTTCCATCACAGTGTGGACGGGAGAACTGTTCTATCACAGTGAGGACAGGGGAACTCTTCTATCACAGTGAGGACGGGTGACGTGTTCTATAACAGTGAGGACGGAGGATCTGTTCTATCACAGTGAGGACGGGGAACTGTTCTATCACAGTGAAACTGGGGGAACTGTTCTGTCACTGTCAGGACAGGGGAACTGTGCTATCACAGTGAGGACAGAGGATCTGTTCTATCACAGTGAGGACAGGGGAAACATTTCTATCAGAGTGAGGACGGGGGAACTGTCCTCACGGTGATTGAACTTTTCCCCCGTCCTCACTTTGATAGAACTGTTCCGCCTATCACAGTGAGGACAGGGGAACAGTTCTATCACAGTGAGGACGGGGGAACTGTGCTATCACAGTGTGGACAGGGGAACTATTCTATCACAGTGTGGATAGGGGAACTGTTCTATCACAGTGATGACTGGGGAACTGTTCTGTCACAGAGAGGACGGGGAACTGTTCTGTCACAGTGAGGACGGGGAACTGTTCTGTCACAGTGAGGACGGGGAACTGTTCTATCACAGTGTGGACAGGGGAACTGTTCTATCACAGTGATGACCGGGGAACTGTTCTATCACAGTGAGGACGGGGAACTGTTCTATCACAGTGTGGACAGGGGAACTATTCTATCACAGTGTGGATAGGGGAACTGTTCTATCACAGTGATGACTGGGGAACTGTTCTGTCACAGAGAGGACGGGGAACTGTTCTATCGTAGTGTGGACAGGGGAACTGTTCTATCACAGTGAGGACGGGTGAACTGTTCTATCACAGTGAGAACAGGGGAACTGTTCTATCAGAGTGTGGACAGGGGAACTGTTCTATCACAGTGAGGACGGGAGAACAGTTCTATCACAGTGAGGACGGGGTAACGTTTCAATCACAGTGAGGACGGGTGAACTGTTCTTTCACAGTGTGGACAAGGGATCTGTTCTGTCACAGTGAGGACAAAGGGGAACTGTTCTTCCACAGTGAGGATGGGGTAAATGTTCTATCACAGTGACAACAGGGGAACTGTTCTATCACAGTGAGGACAGGGGAACTGTTCTATCACATTTAGGACGGGGGAACTGTTCTATCACAGTGAGAACAGGGGAACTGCTGTATCACAATGAGGATGGGGACTGTTCTCTCACTATGAGAACAGGGGAAAAGTTCAGTCACAGTGAGGACAGGGGAACTGTTCTATCACTGTGACGACTGGGGAATTGTTCTATCACAGTGAGGACAGGGGATATTCTATCACAGTGAGGACAGGGGAACTGTTCTATCACAGTGAGGACCGGGGAATTGTTCTATCACAGTGAGGACCGGGGAATTGTTCTATCACAGTGAGGACGGGGGAACTGTTCTATCACAGTGAGGACAGGGGAACTGTTCTATCACAGTGAGGACAGGGGAACAGTTCTATCATAGTGAGGACCAGGGAACGTTTCGGTCAAAGTGAGTTCAGGGGAACTGTTCTATCACAGTTAGGACGCGAGAACTGTTCTCTCACTATGAGAACAGGGGAAAAGTTCAGTCACAGTGAGGACAGGGGAACTGTTCTATCACTGTGACGACTGGGGAATTGTTCTATCACAGTGAGGACAGGGGATATGTTCTATCACAGTTAGAACGGGGGAACTGTTCTGTCACAGTGAGGACGGGGGGAACAGTTCTATCACAGTGAGGACGGGGGAACGTTTCAATCTCAGTGAGGACGGGGGAACTGTTCTATCACAGAGAGGACGGGGGAACTGTTCCATCACAGTGTGGACGGGAGAACTGTACTATCACAGTGAGGACAGGGGAACTGTTCTATCACAGTGAGGACGGGTGACGTGTTCTATAACAGTGAGGACGGAGGATCTGTTCTATCACAGTGAGGACGGGGAACTGTTCTATCACAGTGAAACTGGGGGAACTGTTCTGTCACTGTCAGGACAGGGGAACTGTGCTATTACAGTGAGGACAGAGGATCTGTTCTATCACAGTGAGGACAGGGGAAACATTTCGATCAGAGTGAGGACGGGGGAACTGTTCTATCACAGTGTGGACAGGGGAACTGTTCTATCACAGTGTGGACAGGGGAACTATTCTATCACAGTGTGGATAGGGGAACTGTTCTATCACAGTGATGACTGGGGAACTGTTCTGTCACAGAGAGGACGGGGAACTGTTCTGTCACAGTGAGGACGGGGAACTGTTCTATCACAGTGTGGACAGGGGAACTGTTCTATCACAGTGATGACCGGGGAACTGTTCTATCACAGTGAGGACCGGGGAACTGTTCTATCACAGTGAGGACAGGGGGATCACTTCTATCACAGTGAGGACAGGGGGATCAGTTCTATAACAGTGAGGACAGGGGAACTGTTCTATCACAGTGAGGATGGGGGAAATGTTCTATCACAGTGGGGACGGGGGAACTTTTCTATCACAGTGAGGACGGGGGAACTGCTCTATCGCAGTGAGGACGGGGGAACTGTACTGTCACAGTGAGGACAGGGGAACTGTTCTATCACATTTATGACGGGGGAACTGTTCTATCACAGTGAGAGCAGGGGAACTGCTGTATCACAATGAGGATGGGGGAACTGTTCTATCACAGTGAGGACAGGGGAAATCTTCTATCAGAGTGAGCACGGGGGAACTGTTCTATCACAGTGAGGACCGGGGAATTGTTCTATCACAGTGAGGACCGGGGAATTGTTCTATCACAGTGAGGACGGGGGAACTGTTCTATCACAGTGAGGACAGGGGAACTGTTCTATCACAGTGAGGACAGGGGAACAGTTCTATCATAGTGAGGACCAGGGAACGTTTCGATCACAGTGAGGACAGGGGAACTGTTCTATCACAGTCAGGAACGGGGAACTGTTCTATCACAGTGAGGACATGGGAACTTTTCTATCACAGTGAGGACGGGGGAATTGTTCTGTCACAGTGAAGGGAACTGTTCTGTCACAGTGAGGACAGGGGATCTGTTCTATAACAGTGAGGACGGGGGAACTGTTCTATCACAGTGAGGACGGGGGAACTGTTCTATCACAGTGAGGACAGGGCAACTTTTCTATCACAGTGAGGACGGGGGAATGGTTCTGTCACAGTGAACGGAACTGTTCTGTCACAGTGAGGACAGGGGATCTGTTATATCACAGTGAGGACGGGGGAACTGTTCTATCACAGTGAGTACGGGGGAAGTGTTCTGTCACTGTGTGGACGGGGGAACTGTTCTATCACAGTGAGGACGGGGGAACTGTTCTCTCACAGTGAGGAAGGGGGAACTGTTCTATCACAGTGAGGACGGGGGAACTGTTCTATCACAGTGAGGACGGGGGAACTGTTCTGTCACAGTGAGGACAGGGGAACTGTTCTATCACAGTGAGGACGGGGGAACTGTTCTATCACAGTGAGGACGGGGGATCTGTTCTATCACAGTGAGGACAGGGGAACTGTTCTATCACAGTGAGGCCCGGGGAACTGTTCTATCACAGTGAGGACAGGGTAACTGTTCTATCACAGTGAGGACCGATGAACTGTTCTATCACAGTGAGGACAGGGGAACTGTTCTATCACAGTGAGGACGGGGGAACTGTTCTATCACAGTGAGGACAGGGGTTCTCTCACAGTGAGGACGGGGGAACTGTTCTATCACAGTGAGGACCGGGGAACTGTTCTATCACAGTGAGGACAGGGGAACTGTTCTATCACAGTGAGGACCGGGGAGCTGTTCTATCACAGTGAGGACAGGGGAACTTCTCTATCACAGTGAGGACGAGGGAACGGTTCTGTCACAGTGAAGGGAACTGTTCTGTCACAGTAAGGACAGGGGAACTGTTCTGTCACAGTGAGGATGGGGGATCTGTTCTGTCACAGTGAGGATGGGGGAACAGTTCTATCACAGTGTGGCCAAGGGAACTGTTCTATCACAGCTAGGACAGGGGAACTGTTCTATCACAGTGAGTACAGGGGAACTGTTGTCTCACGGTGAGAACAGGGGATCTGTTCTATCAGAGTGAGGACAGGGGATCTGTTCTATCACAGTGAGGACGGGGGAACTGTTCTATCACAGTTAGGACAGGGGAACTGTTCTATCACAGTGTGGACGGAGAAACTGTTCTATCACAGTTAGGACAGGGGAACTGTTCTATCACAGTGAGGACAGGGGAACTGTTCTATCACAGTGAGGACGGGGGAACTGTTCTATCACAGTGAGGACGGGGGAACTGTTCTATCACAGTGAGGACGGGGGAACTGTTGTATCACAGTGAGGACCGGGGAACTGTTCTGTCTCAGTGAGGACAGGGGTACTGTTCTATCACAGTGAGTACAGGGGAACTGTTCTGTCACAGTGTGGACAGGGGATCTGTTCTATCACAGTGAGGACGGGGGAACTGTTCTATCACAGTGAGGACGGTGGAAATGTTCTGTCATAGTGAGTACAGGGGAACTGTTCTGTCACAGTGAGGAGAGGGGATCTGTTCTATCACAGTGAGGACCGGGGAACTGTTCTATCACAGTTAGGACATGGGAACCTTTCTATCACAGTGAGGACCGGGGAACTGTTCTATCACAGTGAGGACCGGGGAACTGTTCTATCACAGTGAGGACGGGGGAACTGTTGTATCACAGTGAGGACGGTGGAAATGTTCTGTCACAGTGAGGACAGGGGAACTGTCCTATCACAGTGAGGACAGGGGAACAGTTCTATCATAGTGAGGACCAGGGAACGTTTCGATCAAAGTGAGTTCAGGGGAACTGTTCTATCACAGTTAGGACGCGAGAACTGTTCTCTCACTATGAGAACAGGGGAAAAGTTCAGTCACAGTGAGGACAGGGGAACTGTTCTATCACTGTGACGACTGGGGAATTGTTCTATCACAGTGAGGACAGGGGATATGTTCTATCACAGTTAGAACGGGGGAACTGTTCTGTCACAGTGAGGACGGGGGGAACAGTTCTATCACAGTGAGGACGGGGGAACCTTTCAATCTCAGTGAGGACGGGGGAACTGTTCTATCACAGAGAGGACGGGGGAACTGTTCCATCACAGTGTGGACGGGAGAACTGTACTATCACAGTGAGGACAGGGGAACTGTTCTATCACAGTGAGGACGGGTGACGTGTTCTATAACAGTGAGGACAGAGGATCTGTTCTATCACAGTGAGGACGGGGAACTGTTCTATCACAGTGAAACTGGGGGAACTGTTCTGTCACTGTCAGGACAGGGGAACTGTGCTATCACAGTGAGGACAGAGGATCTGTTCTATCACAGTGAGGACAGGGGAAACATTTCGATCAGAGTGAGGACAGGGGAACTGTTCTGTCACTGTCAGGATAGGGGAACTGTTCTATCACAGTGAGGACAGAGGATCTGTTCTATCACAGTGAGGACAGGGGAAACATTTCGATCAGAGTGAGGACGGGGGAACTGTCCTCACGGTGATTGAACTGTTCCCCCGTCCTCACTTTGATAGAAGTGTTCCGCCTATCACAGTGAGGACAGGGGAACAGTTCTATCACAGTGTGGACAGGGGAACTGTTCTATCACAGTGTGGACAGGGGAACTATTCTATCACAGTGTGGATAGGGGAACTGTTCTATCACAGTGATGACTGGGGAACTGTTCTGTCACAGAGAGGACGGGGAACTGTTCTGTCACAGTGAGGACGGGGAACTGTTCTATCACAGTGTGGACAGGGGAACTGTTCTATCACAGTGATGACCGGGGAACTGTTCTATCACAGTGAGGACCGGGGAACTGTTCTATCACAGTGAGGGCAGGGGGAACAGTTCTATCACAGTGACAACAGGGGAACTGTTCTATCACAGTGAGGACAGGGGAACTGTTCTATCACAGTGAGGACAGGGGAACTGTTCTATCACATTTATGACGGGGGAACTGTTCTATCACAGTGAGAGCAGGGGAACTGCTGTATCACAATGAGGATGGGGGAACTGTTCTATCACAGTGAGGACAGGGGAAATGTTCTATCAGAGTGAGCACGGGGGAACTGTTCTATCACAGTGAGGAACGGGGAATTGTTCTATCACAGTGAGGACCGGGGAATTGTTCTATCACAGTGAGGACGGGGGAACTGTTCTATCACAGTGAGGACAGGGGAACTGTTCTATCACAGTGAGGACAGGGGAACAGTTCTATCATAGTGAGGACCAGGGAACGTTTCGATCAAAGTGAGGACAGGGGAACTGTTCTATCACAGTTAGGACGCGAGAACTGTTCTCTCACTATGAGAACAGGGGAAAAGTTCAGTCACAGTGAGGACAGGGGAACTGTTCTATCACTGTGACGACTGGGGAATTGTTCTATCACAGTGAGGACAGGGGATATGTTCTATCACAGTTAGAACGGGGGAACTGTTCTGTCACACTGAGGACGGGGGGAACAGTTCTATCACAGTGAGGACGGGGGAACGTTTCAATCTCAGTGAGGACGGGGGAACTGTTCTATCACAGAGAGGACGGGGGAACTGTTCCATCACAGTGTGGACGGGAGAACTGTTCTATCACAGTGAGGACAGGGGAACTGTTCTATCACAGTGAGGACGGAGGATCTGTTCTGTCACAGTGAGGACAGGGGATCTGTTCTATCACAGTGAGGACGGTGGAAATGTTCTGTCATAGTGAGTACAGGGGAACTGTTCTGTCACAGTGAGGAGAGGGGATCTGTTCTATCACAGTGAGGACAGGGGAACTGTTCTATCACAGTCAGGAACGGGGAACTGTTCTATCACAGTGAGGACATGGGAACTTTTCTATCACAGTGAGGACGGGGGAATTGTTCTGTCACAGTGAAGGGAACTGTTCTGTCACAGTGAGGACAGGGGATCTGTTCTATAACAGTGAGGACGGGGGAACTGTTCTATCACAGTGAGGACGGGGGAACTGTTCTATCACAGTGAGGACAGGGCAACTTTTCTATCACAGTGAGGACGGGGGAATGGTTCTGTCACAGTGAAGGGAACTGTTCTGTCACAGTGAGGACAGGGGATCTGTTATATCACAGTGAGGACGGGGGAACTGTTCTATCACAGTGAGTACGGGGGAAGTGTTCTGTCACTGTGTGGACGGGGGAACTGTTCTATCACAGTGAGGACGGGGGAACTGTTCTCTCACAGTGAGGAAGGGGGAACTGTTCTATCACAGTGAGGACGGGGGAACTGTTCTATCACAGTGAGGACGGGGGAACTGTTCTGTCACAGTGAGGACAGGGGAACTGTTCTATCACAGTGAGGACGGGGGAACTGTTCTATCACAGTGAGGACGGGGGATCTGTTCTATCACAGTGAGGACAGGGGAACTGTTCCATCACAGTGTGGACGGGAGAACTGTACTATCACAGTGAGGACAGGGGAACTGTTCTATCACAGTGAGGACGGGTGACGTGTTCTATAACAGTGAGGACAGAGGATCTGTTCTATCACAGTGAGGACGGGGAACTGTTCTATCACAGTGAAACTGGGGGAACTGTTCTGTCACTGTCAGGACAGGGGAACTGTGCTATCACAGTGAGGACAGAGGATCTGTTCTATCACAGTGAGGACAGGGGAAACATTTCGATCAGAGTGAGGACGGGGGAACTGTCCTCACGGTGATTGAACTGTTCCCCCGTCCTCACTTTGATAGAAGTGTTCCGCCTATCACAGTGAGGACAGGGGAACAGTTCTATCACAGTGTGGACAGGGGAACTGTTCTATCACAGTGTGGACAGGGGAACTATTCTATCACAGTGTGGATAGGGGAACTGTTCTTTCACAGTGATGACTGGTGAACTGTTCTGTCACAGAGAGGACGGGGAACTGTTCTGTCACAGTGAGGACGGGGAACTGTTCTATCACAGTGTGGACAGGGGAACTGTTCTATCACAGTGATGACCGGGGAATTGTTCTATCACAGTGAGGACCGGGGAACTGTTCTATCACAGTGAGGGCAGGGGGAACAGTTCTATCACAGTGACAACAGGGGAACTGTTCTATCACAGTGAGGACAGGGGAACTGTTCTATCACAGTGAGGACAGGGGAACTGTTCTATCACATTTATGACGGGGGAACTGTTATATCACAGTGAGAGCAGGGGAACTGCTGTATCACAATGAGGATGGGGGAACTGTTCTATCACAGTGAGGACAGGGGAAATGTTCTATCAGAGTGAGCACGGGGGAACTGTTCTATCACAGTGAGGACCGGGGAATTGTTCTATCACAGTGAGGACCGGGGAATTGTTCTATCACAGTGAGGACGGGGGAACTGTTCTATCACAGTGAGGACAGGGGAACTGTTCTATCACAGTGAGGACAGGGGAACAGTTCTATCATAGTGAGGACCAGGGAACGTTTCGATCAAAGTGAGGACAGGGGAACTGTTCTATCACAGTTAGGACGCGAGAACTGTTCTCTCACTATGAGAACAGGGGAAAAGTTCAGTCACAGTGAGGACAGGGGAACTGTTCTATCACTGTGACGACTGGGGAATTGTTCTATCACAGTGAGGACAGGGGATATGTTCTATCACAGTTAGAACGGGGGAACTGTTCTGTCACACTGAGGACGGGGGGAACAGTTCTATCACAGTGAGGACGGGGGAACGTTTCAATCTCAGTGAGGACGGGGGAACTGTTCTATCACAGAGAGGACGGGGGAACTGTTCCATCACAGTGTGGACGGGAGAACTGTTCTATCACAGTGAGGACAGGGGAACTGTTCTATCACAGTGAGGACGGGTGACGTGTTCTATAACAATGAGGACGGAGGATCTGTTCTGTCACAGTGAGGACAGGGGATCTGTTCTATCACAGTGAGGACGGTGGAAATGTTCTGTCACAGTGAGGACAGGGGAACTGTTCTGTCACAGTGAGGAGAGGGGATCTGTTCTATCACAGTGAGGACAGGGGAACTGTTCTATCACAGTCAGGAACGGGGAACTGTTCTATCACAGTGAGGACATGGGAACTTTTCTATCACAGTGAGGACGGGGGAATTGTTCTGTCACAGTGAAGGGAACTGTTCTGTCACAGTGAGGACAGGGGATCTGTTCTATAACAGTGAGGACGGGGGAACTGTTCTATCACAGTGAGGACGGGGGAACTGTTCTATCACAGTGAGGACAGGGCAACTTTTCTATCACAGTGAGGACGGGGGAATGGTTCTGTCACAGTGAAGGGAACTGTTCTGTCACAGTGAGGACAGGGGATCTGTTATATCACAGTGAGGACGGGGGAACTGTTCTATCACAGTGAGTACGGGGGAAGTGTTCTGTCACTGTGTGGACGGGGGAACTGTTCTCTCACAGTGAGGAAGGGGGAACTGTTCTATCACAGTGAGGACGGGGGAACTGTTCTATCACAGTGAGGACGGGGGAACTGTTCTGTCACAGTGAGGACAGGGGAACTGTTCTATCACAGTGAGGACGGGGGAACTGTTCTATCACAGTGAGGACGGGGGATCTGTTCTATCACAGTGAGGACAGGGGAACTGTTCTATCACAGTGAGGACCGGGGAACTGTTCTATCACAGTGAGGACAGGGGAACTGTTCTATCACAGTGAGGCCCGGGGAACTGTTCTATCACAGTGAGGACAGGGTAACTGTTCTATCACATTGAGGACCGATGAACTGTTCTATCACAGTGAGGACAGGGGAACTGTTCTATCACAGTGAGGACGGGGGAACTGTTCTATCACAGTGAGAACGGGGGATCTGTTCTATCACAGTGCGGACAGGGGAACTGTTCTATCACAGTGAGGACAGGGGAACTGTTCTCTCACAGTGAGGACGGGGGAAGTGTTCTATCACAGTGAGGACCGGGGAACTGTTCTATCACAGTGAGGACAGGGGAACTGTTCTATCACATTGAGGACAGTGGAACTGTTCTGTCACAGTGAGGACAGGGGATCTGTTCTGTCACAGTGAGGACAGGGGAACTGTTCTATCATAGTGAGGACCGGGGAGCTGTTCTATCACAGTGAGGACAGGGGAACTTCTCTATCACAGTGAGGACGAGGGAACGGTTCTGTCACAGTGAAGGGAACTGTTCTATCACAGTGAGGACGGGGGAACTGTTCTGTCACAGTAAGGACAGGGGAACTGTTCTGTCACAGTGAGGATGGGGGATCTGTTCTGTCACAGTGAGGATGGGGGAACAGTTCTATCACAGTGTGGCCAAGGGAACTGTTCTATCACAGCTAGGACAGGGGAACTGTTCTATCACAGTGAGTACAGGGGAACTGTTGTCTCACGGTGAGAACAGGGGATCTGTTCTATCAGAGTGAGGACAGGGGATCTGTTCTATCACAGTGAGGACGGGGGAACTGTTCTATCACAGTTAGGACAGGGGAACTGTTCTATCACAGTGTGGACGGAGAAACTGTTCTATCACAGTTAGGACAGGGGAACTGTTCTATCACAGTGAGGACAGGGGAACTGTTCTATCACAGTGAGGACAGGGGAACTGTTCTATCACAGTGAGGACGGGGGAACTGTTCTATCACAGTGAGGACGGGGGAACTGTTGTATCACAGTGAGGACCGGGGAACTGTTCTGTCTCAGTGAGGACAGGGGTACTGTTCTATCACAGTGAGTACAGGGGAACTGTTCTGTCACAGTGTGGACAGGGGATCTGTTCTATCACAGTGAGGACGGGGGAACTGTTCTATCACAGTGAGGACGGTGGAAATGTTCTGTCATAGTGAGTACAGGGGAACTGTTCTGTCAGTGAGGAGAGGGGATCTGTTCTATCACAGTGAGGACCGGGGAACTGTTCTATCACAGTTAGGACATGGGAACTTTTCTATCACAGTGAGGACCGGGGAACTGTTCTATCACAGTGAGGACCGGGGAACTGTTCTATCACAGTGAGGACGGGGGAACTGTTCTATCACAGTGAGGACGGGGGAACTGTTCTATCACAGTGAGGACGGTGGAAATGTTCTGTCACAGTGAGGACAGGGGAACTGTCCTATCACAGTGAGGACAGGGGAACAGTTCTATCATAGTGAGGACCAGGGAACGTGTCGATCAAAGTGAGTTCAGGGGAACTGTTCTATCACAGTTAGGACGCGAGAACTGTTCTCTCACTATGAGAACAGGGGAAAAGTTCAGTCACAGTGAGGACAGGGGAACTGTTCTATCACTGTGACGACTGGGGAATTGTTCTATCACAGTGAGGACAGGGGATATGTTCTATCACAGTTAGAACGGGGGAACTGTTCTGTCACAGTGAGGACGGGGGGAACAGTTCTATCACAGTGAGGACGGGGGAACCTTTCAATCTCAGTGAGGACGGGGGAACTGTTCTATCACAGAGAGGACGGGGGAACTGTTCCATCACAGTGTGGACGGGAGAACTGTACTATCACAGTGAGGACAGGGGAACTGTTCTATCACAGTGAGGACGGGTGACGTGTTCTATAACAGTGAGGACGGAGGATCTGTTCTATCACAGTGAGGACGGGGAACTGTTCTATCACAGTGAAACTGAGGGAACTGTTCTGTCACTGTCAGGACAGGGGAACTGTGCTATCACAGTGAGGACAGAGGATCTGTTCTATCACAGTGAGGACAGGGGAAACATTTCGATCAGAGTGAGGACGGGGGAACTGTCCTCACGGTGATTGAACTGTTCCCCCGTCCTCACTTTGATAGAAGTGTTCCGCCTATCACAGTGAGGACAGGGGAACAGTTCTATCACAGTGAGGACGGGGGAACTGTTCTATCACAGTGTGGACAGGGGAACTGTTCTATCACAGTGTGGACAGGGGAACTATTCTATCACAGTGTGGATAGGGGAACTGTTCTATCACAGTGATGACTTGGGAACTGTTCTGTCACAGAGAGGACGGGGAACTGTTCTGTCACAGTGAGGACGGGGAACTGTTCTATCACAGTGTGGACAGGGGAACTGTTCTATCACAGTGATGACCGGGGAACTGTTCTATCACAGTGAGGACCGGGGAACTGTTCTATCACAGTGAGGGCAGGGGGAACAGTTCTATCACAGTGACAACAGGGGAACTGTTCTATCACAGTGAGGACAGGGGAACTGTTCTATCACAGTGAGGACAGGGGAACTGTTCTATCACATTTATGACGGGGGAACTGTTCTATCACAGTGAGAGCAGGGGAACTGCTGTATCACAATGAGGATGGGGGAACTGTTCTATCACAGTGAGGACAGGGGAAATGTTCTATCAGAGTGAGCACGGGGGAACTGTTCTATCACAGTGAGGACGGTGGAAATGTTCTGTCACAGTGAGGACAGGGGAACTGTCCTATCACAGTGAGGACAGGGGAACAGTTCTATCATAGTGAGGACCAGGGAACGTTTCGATCAAAGTGAGTTCAGGGGAACTGTTCTATCACAGTTAGGACGCGAGAACTGTTCTCTCACTATGAGAACAGGGGAAAAGTTCAGTCACAGTGAGGACAGGGGAACTGTTCTATCACTGTGACGACTGGGGAATTGTTCTATCACAGTGAGGACAGGGGATATGTTCTATCACAGTTAGAACGGGGGAACTGTTCTGTCACAGTGAGGACGGGGGGAACAGTTCTATCACAGTGAGGACGGGGGAACCTTTCAATCTCAGTGAGGACGGGGGAACTGTTCTATCACAGAGAGGACGGGGGAACTGTTCCATCACAGTGTGGACGGGAGAACTGTACTATCACAGTGAGGACAGGGGAACTGTTCTATCACAGTGAGGACGGGTGACGTGTTCTATAACAGTGAGGACGGAGGATCTGTTCTATCACAGTGAGGACGGGGAACTGTTCTATCACAGTGAAACTGGGGGAACTGTTCTGTCACTGTCAGGACAGGGGAACTGTGCTATCACAGTGAGGACAGAGGATCTGTTCTATCACAGTGAGGACAGGGGAAACATTTCGATCAGAGTGAGGACGGGGGAACTGTCCTCACGGTGATTGAACTGTTCCCCCGTCCTCACTTTGATAGAAGTGTTCCGCCTATCACAGTGAGGACAGGGGAACAGTTCTATCACAGTGAGGACGGGGGAACTGTTCTATCACAGTGTGGACAGGGGAACTGTTCTATCACAGTGTGGACAGGGGAACTATTCTATCACAGTGTGGATAGGGGAACTGTTCTATCACAGTGATGACTGGGGAACTGTTCTGTCACAGAGAGGACGGGGAACTGTTCTGTCACAGTGAGGACGGGGAACTGTTCTATCACAGTGTGGACAGGGGAACTGTTCTATCACAGTGATGACCGGGGAACTGTTCTATCACAGTGAGGACCGGGGAACTGTTCTATCACAGTGAGGGCAGGGGGAACAGTTCTATCACAGTGACAACAGGGGAACTGTTCTATCACAGTGAGGACAGGGGAACTGTTCTATCACAGTGAGGACAGGGGAACTGTTCTATCACATTTATGACGGGGGAACTGTTCTATCACAGTGAGAGCAGGGGAACTGCTGTATCACAATGAGGATGGGGGAACTGTTCTATCACAGTGAGGACAGGGGAAATGTTCTATCAGAGTGAGCACGGGGGAACTGTTCTATCACAGTGAGGACCGGGGAATTGTTCTATCACAGTGAGGACCGGGGAATTGTTCTATCACAGTGAGGACGGGGGAACTGTTCTATCACAGTGAGGACAGGGGAACTGTTCTATCACAGTGAGGACAGGGGAACAGTTCTATCATAGTGAGGACCAGGGAACGTTTCGATCAAAGTGAGGACAGGGGAACTGTTCTATCACAGTTAGGACGCGAGAACTGTTCTCTCACTATGAGAACAGGGGAAAAGTTCAGTCACAGTGAGGACAGGGGAACTGTTCTATCACAGTGAGAACAGGGTAACTGTTCTATCACAGTTAGGACAGGGGAACTGTTCTATCACAGTGAGGACGGGGGATCTGTTCTCTCACAGTGAGGACGGGGGAACTGTTCTATCACAGTGAGGACCGGGGAACTGTTCTATCACAGTGAGGACAGGGGAACTGTTCTATCACAGTGAGGCCCGGGGAACTGTTCTATCACAGTGAGGACAGGGTGACTGTTCTATCACAGTGAGAACGGGGGATCTGTTCTATCACAGTGCGGACAGGGGAACTGTTCTATCACAGTGAGGACAGGGGATCTGTTCTCTCACAGTGAGGACGGGGGAACTGTTCTATCACAGTGAGGACCGGGGAACTGTTCTATCACAGTGAGGACAGGGGAACTGTTCTATCACATTGAGGACAGTGGAACTGTTCTGTCACAGTGAGGACAGGGGATCTGTTCTGTCACAGTGAGGACAGGGGATCTGTTCTATCATAGTGAGGACCGGGGAGCTGTTCTATCACAGTGAGGACAGGGGAACTTCTCTATCACAGTGAGGACGAGGGAACGGTTCTGTCACAGTGAGGATGGGGGATCTGTTCTGTCACAGTGAGGATGGGGGAACAGTTCTATCACAGTGTGGCCAAGGGAACTGTTCTATCACAGTGAGTACAGGGGAACTGTTGTCTCACGGTGAGAACAGGGGATCTGTTCTATCAGAGTGAGGACAGGGGATCTGTTCTATCACAGTGAGGACGGGGGAACTGTTCTATCACAGTTAGGACAGGGGAACTGTTCTATCACAGTGTGGACGGAGAAACTGTTCTATCACAGTTAGGACAGGGGAACTGTTCTATCACAGTGAGGACAGGGGAACTGTTCTATCACAGTGAGGACAGGGGAACTGTTCTATCACAGTGAGGACGGGGGAACTGTTCTATCACAGTGAGGACGGGGGAACTGTTGTATCACAGTGAGGACCGGGGAACTGTTCTGTCTCAGTGAGGACAGGGGTACTGTTCTATCACAGTGAGTACAGGGGAACTGTTCTGTCACAGTGTGGACAGGGGATCTGTTCTATCACAGTGAGGACGGGGGAACTGTTCTATCACAGTGAGGACGGTGGAAATGTTCTGTCATAGTGAGTACAGGGGAACTGTTCTGTCAGTGAGGAGAGGGGATCTGTTCTATCACAGTGAGGACCGGGGAACTGTTCTATCACAGTTAGGACATGGGAACTTTTCTATCACAGTGAGGACCGGGGAACTGTTCTATCACAGTGAGGACCGGGGAACTGTTCTATCACAGTGAGGACGGGGGAACTGTTCTATCACAGTGAGGACGGGGGAACTGTTCTATCACAGTGAGGACGGTGGAAATGTTCTGTCACAGTGAGGACAGGGGAACTGTCCTATCACAGTGAGGACAGGGGAACAGATCTATCATAGTGAGGACCAGGGAACGTGTCGATCAAAGTGAGTTCAGGGGAACTGTTCTATCACAGTTAGGACGCGAGAACTGTTCTCTCACTATGAGAACAGGGGAAAAGTTCAGTCACAGTGAGGACAGGGGAACTGTTCTATCACTGTGACGACTGGGGAATTGTTCTATCACAGTGAGGACAGGGGATATGTTCTATCACAGTTAGAACGGGGGAACTGTTCTGTCACAGTGAGGACGGGGGGAACAGTTCTATCACAGTGAGGACGGGGGAACCTTTCAATCTCAGTGAGGACGGGGGAACTGTTCTATCACAGAGAGGACGGGGGAACTGTTCCATCACAGTGTGGACGGGAGAACTGTACTATCACAGTGAGGACAGGGGAACTGTTCTATCACAGTGAGGACGGGTGACGTGTTCTATAACAGTGAGGACGGAGGATCTGTTCTATCACAGTGAGGACGGGGAACTGTTCTATCACAGTGAAACTGAGGGAACTGTTCTGTCACTGTCAGGACAGGGGAACTGTGCTATCACAGTGAGGACAGAGGATCTGTTCTATCACAGTGAGGACAGGGGAAACATTTCGATCAGAGTGAGGACGGGGGAACTGTCCTCACGGTGATTGAACTGTTCCCCCGTCCTCACTTTGATAGAAGTGTTCCGCCTATCACAGTGAGGACAGGGGAACAGTTCTATCACAGTGAGGACGGGGGAACTGTTCTATCACAGTGTGGACAGGGGAACTGTTCTATCACAGTGTGGACAGGGGAACTATTCTATCACAGTGTGGATAGGGGAACTGTTCTATCACAGTGATGACTTGGGAACTGTTCTGTCACAGAGAGGACGGGGAACTGTTCTGTCACAGTGAGGACGGGGAACTGTTCTATCACAGTGTGGACAGGGGAACTGTTCTATCACAGTGATGACCGGGGAACTGTTCTATCACAGTGAGGACCGGGGAACTGTTCTATCACAGTGAGGGCAGGGGGAACAGTTCTATCACAGTGACAACAGGGGAACTGTTCTATCACAGTGAGGACAGGGGAACTGTTCTATCACAGTGAGGACAGGGGAACTGTTCTATCACATTTATGACGGGGGAACTGTTCTATCACAGTGAGAGCAGGGGAACTGCTGTATCACAATGAGGATGGGGGAACTGTTCTATCACAGTGAGGACAGGGGAAATGTTCTATCAGAGTGAGCACGGGGGAACTGTTCTATCACAGTGAGGACCGGGGAATTGTTCTATCACAGTGAGGACCGGGGAATTGTTCTATCACAGTGAGGACGGGGGAACTGTTCTATCACAGTGAGGACAGGGGAACTGTTCTATAACAGTGAGGACGGAGGATCTGTTCTATCACAGTGAGGACGGGGAACTGTTCTATCACAGTGAAACTGGGGGAACTGTTCTGTCACTGTCAGGACAGGGGAACTGTGCTATCACAGTGAGGACAGAGGATCTGTTCTATCACAGTGAGGACAGGGGAAACATTTCGATCAGAGTGAGGACGGGGGAACTGTCCTCACGGTGATTGAACTGTTCCCCCGTCCTCACTTTGATAGAAGTGTTCCGCCTATCACAGTGAGGACAGGGGAACAGTTCTATCACAGTGAGGACGGGGGAACTGTTCTATCACAGTGTGGACAGGGGAACTGTTCTATCACAGTGTGGACAGGGGAACTATTCTATCACAGTGTGGATAGGGGAACTGTTCTATCACAGTGATGACTGGGGAACTGTTCTGTCACAGAGAGGACGGGGAACTGTTCTGTCACAGTGAGGACGGGGAACTGTTCTATCACAGTGTGGACAGGGGAACTGTTCTATCACAGTGAATACCGGGGAACTGTTCTATCACAGTGAGGACCGGGGAACTGTTCTATCACAGTGAGGGCAGGGGGAACAGTTCTATCACAGTGACAACAGGGGAACTGTTCTATCACAGTGAGGACAGGGGAACTGTTCTATCACAGTGAGGACAGGGGAACTTCTCTATCACAGTGAGGACGAGGGAACGGTTCTGTCACAGTGAAGGGAACTGTTCTATCACAGTGAGGACGGGGGAACTGTTCTGTCACAGTAAGGACAGGGGAACTGTTCTGTCACAGTGAGGATGGGGGATCTGTTCTGTCACAGTGAGGATGGGGGAACAGTTCTATCACAGTGTGGCCAAGGGAACTGTTCTATCACAGCTAGGACAGGGGAACTGTTCTATCACAGTGAGTACAGGGGAACTGTTGTCTCACGGTGAGAACAGGGGATCTGTTCTATCAGAGTGAGGACAGGGGATCTGTTCTATCACAGTGAGGACGGGGGAACTGTTCTATCACAGTTAGGACAGGGGAACTGTTCTATCACAGTGTGGACGGAGAAACTGTTCTATCACAGTTAGGACAGGGGAACTGTTCTATCACAGTGAGGACAGGGGAACTGTTCTATCACAGTGAGGACAGGGGAACTGTTCTATCACAGTGAGGACGGGGGAACTGTTCTATCACAGTGAGGACGGGGGAACTGTTGTATCACAGTGAGGACCGGGGAACTGTTCTGTCTCAGTGAGGACAGGGGTACTGTTCTATCACAGTGAGTACAGGGGAACTGTTCTGTCACAGTGTGGACAGGGGATCTGTTCTATCACAGTGAGGACGGGGGAACTGTTCTATCACAGTGAGGACGGTGGAAATGTTCTGTCATAGTGAGTACAGGGGAACTGTTCTGTCAGTGAGGAGAGGGGATCTGTTCTATCACAGTGAGGACCGGGGAACTGTTCTATCACAGTTAGGACATGGGAACTTTTCTATCACAGTGAGGACCGGGGAACTGTTCTATCACAGTGAGGACCGGGGAACTGTTCTATCACAGTGAGGACGGGGGAACTGTTCTATCACAGTGAGGACGGGGGAACTGTTCTATCACAGTGAGGACGGTGGAAATGTTCTGTCACAGTGAGGACAGGGGAACTGTCCTATCACAGTGAGGACAGGGGAACAGTTCTATCATAGTGAGGACCAGGGAACGTTTCGATCAAAGTGAGTTCAGGGGAACTGTTCTATCACAGTTAGGACGCGAGAACTGTTCTCTCACTATGAGAACAGGGGAAAAGTTCAGTCACAGTGAGGACAGGGGAACTGTTCTATCACTGTGACGACTGGGGAATTGTTCTATCACAGTGAGGACAGGGGATATGTTCTATCACAGTTAGAACGGGGGAACTGTTCTGTCACAGTGAGGACGGGGGGAACAGTTCTATCACAGTGAGGACGGGGGAACCTTTCAATCTCAGTGAGGACGGGGGAACTGTTCTATCACAGAGAGGACGGGGGAACTGTTCCATCACAGTGTGGACGGGAGAACTGTACTATCACAGTGAGGACAGGGGAACTGTTCTATCACAGTGAGGACGGGTGACGTGTTCTATAACAGTGAGGACGGAGGATCTGTTCTATCACAGTGAGGACGGGGAACTGTTCTATCACAGTGAAACTGGGGGAACTGTTCTGTCACTGTCAGGACAGGGGAACTGTGCTATCACAGTGAGGACAGAGGATCTGTTCTATCACAGTGAGGACAGGGGAAACATTTCGATCAGAGTGAGGACGGGGGAACTGTCCTCACGGTGATTGAACTGTTCCCCCGTCCTCACTTTGATAGAAGTGTTCCGCCTATCACAGTGAGGACAGGGGAACAGTTCTATCACAGTGAGGACGGGGGAACTGTTCTATCACAGTGTGGACAGGGGAACTGTTCTATCACAGTGTGGACAGGGGAACTATTCTATCACAGTGTGGATAGGGGAACTGTTCTATCACAGTGATGACTGGGGAACTGTTCTGTCACAGAGAGGACGGGGAACTGTTCTGTCACAGTGAGGACGGGGAACTGTTCTATCACAGTGTGGACAGGGGAACTGTTCTATCACAGTGATGACCGGGGAACTGTTCTATCACAGTGAGGACCGGGGAACTGTTCTATCACAGTGAGGGCAGGGGGAACAGTTCTATCACAGTGACAACAGGGGAACTGTTCTATCACAGTGAGGACAGGGGAACTGTTCTATCACAGTGAGGACAGGGGAACTGTTCTATCACATTTATGACGGGGGAACTGTTCTATCACAGTGAGAGCAGGGGAACTGCTGTATCACAATGAGGATGGGGGAACTGTTCTATCACAGTGAGGACAGGGGAAATGTTCTATCAGAGTGAGCACGGGGGAACTGTTCTATCACAGTGAGGACCGGGGAATTGTTCTATCACAGTGAGGACCGGGGAATTGTTCTATCACAGTGAGGACGGGGGAACTGTTCTATCACAGTGAGGACAGGGGAACTGTTCTATCACAGTGAGGACAGGGGAACAGTTCTATCATAGTGAGGACCAGGGAACGTTTCGATCAAAGTGAGGACAGGGGAACTGTTCTATCACAGTTAGGACGCGAGAACTGTTCTCTCACTATGAGAACAGGGGAAAAGTTCAGTCACAGTGAGGACAGGGGAACTGTTCTATCACAGTGAGAACAGGGTAACTGTTCTATCACAGTTAGGACAGGGGAACTGTTCTATCACAGTGAGGACGGGGGATCTGTTCTCTCACAGTGAGGACGGGGGAACTGTTCTATCACAGTGAGGACCGGGGAACTGTTCTATCACAGTGAGGACAGGGGAACTGTTCTATCACAGTGAGGCCCGGGGAACTGTTCTATCACAGTGAGGACAGGGTGACTGTTCTATCACAGTGAGAACGGGGGATCTGTTCTATCACAGTGCGGACAGGGGAACTGTTCTATCACAGTGAGGACAGGGGATCTGTTCTCTCACAGTGAGGACGGGGGAACTGTTCTATCACAGTGAGGACCGGGGAACTGTTCTATCACAGTGAGGACAGGGGAACTGTTCTATCACATTGAGGACAGTGGAACTGTTCTGTCACAGTGAGGACAGGGGATCTGTTCTGTCACAGTGAGGACAGGGGATCTGTTCTATCATAGTGAGGACCGGGGAGCTGTTCTATCACAGTGAGGACAGGGGAACTTCTCTATCACAGTGAGGACGAGGGAACGGTTCTGTCACAGTGAGGATGGGGGATCTGTTCTGTCACAGTGAGGATGGGGGAACAGTTCTATCACAGTGTGGCCAAGGGAACTGTTCTATCACAGTGAGTACAGGGGAACTGTTGTCTCACGGTGAGAACAGGGGATCTGTTCTATCAGAGTGAGGACAGGGGATCTGTTCTATCACAGTGAGGACGGGGGAACTGTTCTATCACAGTTAGGACAGGGGAACTGTTCTATCACAGTGTGGACGGAGAAACTGTTCTATCACAGTTAGGACAGGGGAACTGTTCTATCACAGTGAGGACAGGGGAACTGTTCTATCACAGTGAGGACAGGGGAACTGTTCTATCACAGTGAGGACGGGGGAACTGTTCTATCACAGTGAGGACGGGGGAACTGTTGTATCACAGTGAGGACCGGGGAACTGTTCTGTCTCAGTGAGGACAGGGGTACTGTTCTATCACAGTGAGTACAGGGGAACTGTTCTGTCACAGTGTGGACAGGGGATCTGTTCTATCACAGTGAGGACGGGGGAACTGTTCTATCACAGTGAGGACGGTGGAAATGTTCTGTCATAGTGAGTACAGGGGAACTGTTCTGTCAGTGAGGAGAGGGGATCTGTTCTATCACAGTGAGGACCGGGGAACTGTTCTATCACAGTTAGGACATGGGAACTTTTCTATCACATTGAGGACCGGGGAACTGTTCTATCACAGTGAGGACCGGGGAACTGTTCTATCACAGTGAGGACGGGGGAACTGTTCTATCACAGTGAGGACGGGGGAACTGTTCTATCACAGTGAGGACGGTGGAAATGTTCTGTCACAGTGAGGACAGGGGAACTGTCCTATCACAGTGAGGACAGGGGAACAGTTCTATCATAGTGAGGACCAGGGAACGTGTCGATCAAAGTGAGTTCAGGGGAACTGTTCTATCACAGTTAGGACGCGAGAACTGTTCTCTCACTATGAGAACAGGGGAAAAGTTCAGTCACAGTGAGGACAGGGGAACTGTTCTATCACTGTGACGACTGGGGAATTGTTCTATCACAGTGAGGACAGGGGATATGTTCTATCACAGTTAGAACGGGGGAACTGTTCTGTCACAGTGAGGACGGGGGGAACAGTTCTATCACAGTGAGGACGGGGGAACCTTTCAATCTCAGTGAGGACGGGGGAACTGTTCTATCACAGAGAGGACGGGGGAACTGTTCCATCACAGTGTGGACGGGAGAACTGTACTATCACAGTGAGGACAGGGGAACTGTTCTATCACAGTGAGGACGGGTGACGTGTTCTATAACAGTGAGGACGGAGGATCTGTTCTATCACAGTGAGGACGGGGAACTGTTCTATCACAGTGAAACTGGGGGAACTGTTCTGTCACTGTCAGGACAGGGGAACTGTGCTATCACAGTGAGGACAGAGGATCTGTTCTATCACAGTGAGGACAGGGGAAACATTTCGATCAGAGTGAGGACGGGGGAACTGTCCTCACGGTGATTGAACTGTTCCCCCGTCCTCACTTTGATAGAAGTGTTCCGCCTATCACAGTGAGGACAGGGGAACAGTTCTATCACAGTGAGGACGGGGGAACTGTTCTATCACAGTGTGGACAGGGGAACTGTTCTATCACAGTGTGGACAGGGGAACTATTCTATCACAGTGTGGATAGGGGAACTGTTCTATCACAGTGATGACTGGGGAACTGTTCTGTCACAGAGAGGACGGGGAACTGTTCTGTCACAGTGAGGACGGGGAACTGTTCTATCACAGTGTGGACAGGGGAACTGTTCTATCACAGTGATGACCGGGGAACTGTTCTATCACAGTGAGGACCGGGGAACTGTTCTATCACAGTGAGGGCAGGGGGAACAGTTCTATCACAGTGACAACAGGGGAACTGTTCTATCACAGTGAGGACAGGGGAACTGTTCTATCACAGTGAGGACAGGGGAACTGTTCTATCACATTTATGACGGGGGAACTGTTCTATCACAGTGAGAGCAGGGGAACTGCTGTATCACAATGAGGATGGGGGAACTGTTCTATCACAGTGAGGACAGGGGAAATGTTCTATCAGAGTGAGCACGGGGGAACTGTTCTATCACAGTGAGGACCGGGGAATTGTTCTATCACAGTGAGGACCGGGGAATTGTTCTATCACAGTGAGGACGGGGGAACTGTTCTATCACAGTGAGGACAGGGGAACTGTTCTATAACAGTGAGGACGGAGGATCTGTTCTATCACAGTGAGGACGGGGAACTGTTCTATCACAGTGAAACTGGGGGAACTGTTCTGTCACTGTCAGGACAGGGGAACTGTGCTATCACAGTGAGGACAGAGGATCTGTTCTATCACAGTGAGGACAGGGGAAACATTTCGATCAGAGTGAGGACGGGGGAACTGTCCTCACGGTGATTGAACTGTTCCCCCGTCCTCACTTTGATAGAAGTGTTCCGCCTATCACAGTGAGGACAGGGGAACAGTTCTATCACAGTGAGGACGGGGGAACTGTTCTATCACAGTGTGGACAGGGGAACTGTTCTATCACAGTGTGGACAGGGGAACTATTCTATCACAGTGTGGATAGGGGAACTGTTCTATCACAGTGATGACTGGGGAACTGTTCTGTCACAGAGAGGACGGGGAACTGTTCTGTCACAGTGAGGACGGGGAACTGTTCTATCACAGTGTGGACAGGGGAACTGTTCTATCACAGTGATGACCGGGGAACTGTTCTATCACAGTGAGGACCGGGGAACTGTTCTATCACAGTGAGGGCAGGGGGAACAGTTCTATCACAGTGACAACAGGGGAACTGTTCTATCACAGTGAGGACAGGGGAACTGTTCTATCACAGTGAGGACAGGGGAACTGCTGTATCACAATGAGGATGGGGGAACTGTTCTATCACAGTGAGGACAGGGGAAATGTTCTATCAGAGTGAGCACGGGGGAACTGTTCTATCACAGTGAGGACCGGGGAATTGTTCTATCACAGTGAGGACCGGGGAATTGTTCTATCACAGTGAGGACGGGGGAACTGTTCTATCACAGTGAGGACAGGGGAACTGTTCTATCACAGTGAGGACAGGGGAACAGTTCTATCATAGTGAGGACCAGGGAACGTTTCGATCAAAGTGAGGACAGGGGAACTGTTCTATCACAGTTAGGACGCGAGAACTGTTCTCTCACTATGAGAACAGGGGAAAAGTTCAGTCACAGTGAGGACAGGGGAACTGTTCTATCACTGTGACGACTGGGGAATTGTTCTATCACAGTGAGGACAGGGGATATGTTCTATCACAGTTACAACGGGGGAACTGTTCTGTCACACTGAGGACGGGGGGAACAGTTCTATCACAGTGAGGACGGGGGAACGTTTCAATCTCAGTGAGGACGGGGGAACTGTTCTATCACAGAGAGGACGGGGGAACTGTTCCATCACAGTGTGGACGGGAGAACTGTTCTATCACAGAGGACAGGGGAACTGTTCTATCACAGTGAGGACGGGTGACGTGTTCTATAACAATGAGGACGGAGGATCTGTTCTGTCACAGTGAGGACAGGGGATCTGTTCTATCACAGTGAGGACGGTGGAAATGTTCTGTCATAGTGAGTACAGGGGAACTGTTCTGTCACAGTGAGGAGAGGGGATCTGTTCTATCACAGTGAGGACAGGGGAACTGTTCTATCACAGTCAGGAACGGGGAACTGTTCTATCACAGTGAGGACATGGGAACTTTTCTATCACAGTGAGGACGGGGGAATTGTTCTGTCACAGTGAAGGGAAGTGTTCTGTCACAGTGAGGACAGGGGATCTGTTCTATAACAGTGAGGACGGGGGAACTGTTCTATCACAGTGAGGACGGGGGAACTGTTCTATCACAGTGAGGACAGGGCAACTTTTCTATCACAGTGAGGACGGGGGAATGGTTCTGTCACTGTGTGGACGGGGGAACTGTTCTATCACAGTGAGGACGGGGGAACTGTTCTCTCACAGTGAGGACGGGGGAACTGTTCTATCACAGTGAGGACGGGGGAACTGTTCTATCACAGTGAGGACGGGGGAACTGTTCTATCACAGTGAGGACGGGGGAACTGTTCTGTCACAGTGAGGACAGGGGAACTGTTCTATCACAGTGAGGACGGGGGAACTGTTCTATCACAGTGAGGACGGGGGATCTGTTCTATCACAGTGAGGACAGGGGAACTGTTCTATCACAGTGAGGACCGGGGAATTGTTCTATCACAGTGAGGACCGGGGAATTGTTCTATCACAGTGAGGACGGGGGAACTGTTCTATCACAGTGAGGACAGGGGAACTGTTCTATCACAGTGAGGACAGGGGAACAGTTCTATCATAGTGAGGACCAGGGAACGTTTCGATCAAAGTGAGGACAGGGGAACTGTTCTATCACAGTTAGGACGCGAGAACTGTTCTCTCACTATGAGAACAGGGGAAAAGTTCAGTCACAGTGAGGACAGGGGAACTGTTCTATCACAGTGAGAACAGGGTAACTGTTCTATCACAGTTAGGACAGGGGAACTGTTCTATCACAGTGAGGACGGGGGATCTGTTCTCTCACAGTGAGGACGGGGGAACTGTTCTATCACAGTGAGGACCGGGGAACTGTTCTATCACAGTGAGGACAGGGGAACTGTTCTATCACAGTGAGGCCCGGGGAACTGTTCTATCACAGTGAGGACAGGGTGACTGTTCTATCACAGTGAGAACGGGGGATCTGTTCTATCACAGTGCGGACAGGGGAACTGTTCTATCACAGTGAGGACAGGGGATCTGTTCTCTCACAGTGAGGACGGGGGAACTGTTCTATCACAGTGAGGACCGGGGAACTGTTCTATCACAGTGAGGACAGGGGAACTGTTCTATCACATTGAGGACAGTGGAACTGTTCTGTCACAGTGAGGACAGGGGATCTGTTCTGTCACAGTGAGGACAGGGGATCTGTTCTATCATAGTGAGGACCGGGGAGCTGTTCTATCACAGTGAGGACAGGGGAACTTCTCTATCACAGTGAGGACGAGGGAACGGTTCTGTCACAGTGAGGATGGGGGATCTGTTCTGTCACAGTGAGGATGGGGGAACAGTTCTATCACAGTGTGGCCAAGGGAACTGTTCTATCACAGTGAGTACAGGGGAACTGTTGTCTCACGGTGAGAACAGGGGATCTGTTCTATCAGAGTGAGGACAGGGGATCTGTTCTATCACAGTGAGGACGGGGGAACTGTTCTATCACAGTTAGGACAGGGGAACTGTTCTATCACAGTGTGGACGGAGAAACTGTTCTATCACAGTTAGGACAGGGGAACTGTTCTATCACAGTGAGGACAGGGGAACTGTTCTATCACAGTGAGGACAGGGGAACTGTTCTATCACAGTGAGGACGGGGGAACTGTTCTATCACAGTGAGGACGGGGGAACTGTTGTATCACAGTGAGGACCGGGGAACTGTTCTGTCTCAGTGAGGACAGGGGTACTGTTCTATCACAGTGAGTACAGGGGAACTGTTCTGTCACAGTGTGGACAGGGGATCTGTTCTATCACAGTGAGGACGGGGGAACTGTTCTATCACAGTGAGGACGGTGGAAATGTTCTGTCATAGTGAGTACAGGGGAACTGTTCTGTCAGTGAGGAGAGGGGATCTGTTCTATCACAGTGAGGACCGGGGAACTGTTCTATCACAGTTAGGACATGGGAACTTTTCTATCACAGTGAGGACCGGGGAACTGTTCTATCACAGTGAGGACCGGGGAACTGTTCTATCACAGTGAGGACGGGGGAACTGTTCTATCACAGTGAGGACGGGGGAACTGTTCTATCACAGTGAGGACGGTGGAAATGTTCTGTCACAGTGAGGACAGGGGAACTGTCCTATCACAGTGAGGACAGGGGAACAGTTCTATCATAGTGAGGACCAGGGAACGTGTCGATCAAAGTGAGTTCAGGGGAACTGTTCTATCACAGTTAGGACGCGAGAACTGTTCTCTCACTATGAGAACAGGGGAAAAGTTCAGTCACAGTGAGGACAGGGGAACTGTTCTATCACTGTGACGACTGGGGAATTGTTCTATCACAGTGAGGACAGGGGATATGTTCTATCACAGTTAGAACGGGGGAACTGTTCTGTCACAGTGAGGACGGGGGGAACAGTTCTATCACAGTGAGGACGGGGGAACCTTTCAATCTCAGTGAGGACGGGGGAACTGTTCTATCACAGAGAGGACGGGGGAACTGTTCCATCACAGTGTGGACGGGAGAACTGTACTATCACAGTGAGGACAGGGGAACTGTTCTATCACAGTGAGGACGGGTGACGTGTTCTATAACAGTGAGGACGGAGGATCTGTTCTATCACAGTGAGGACGGGGAACTGTTCTATCACAGTGAAACTGGGGGAACTGTTCTGTCACTGTCAGGACAGGGGAACTGTGCTATCACAGTGAGGACAGAGGATCTGTTCTATCACAGTGAGGACAGGGGAAACATTTCGATCAGAGTGAGGACGGGGGAACTGTCCTCACGGTGATTGAACTGTTCCCCCGTCCTCACTTTGATAGAAGTGTTCCGCCTATCACAGTGAGGACAGGGGAACAGTTCTATCACAGTGAGGACGGGGGAACTGTTCTATCACAGTGTGGACAGGGGAACTGTTCTATCACAGTGTGGACAGGGGAACTATTCTATCACAGTGTGGATAGGGGAACTGTTCTATCACAGTGATGACTGGGGAACTGTTCTGTCACAGAGAGGACGGGGAACTGTTCTGTCACAGTGAGGACGGGGAACTGTTCTATCACAGTGTGGACAGGGGAACTGTTCTATCACAGTGATGACCGGGGAACTGTTCTATCACAGTGAGGACCGGGGAACTGTTCTATCACAGTGAGGGCAGGGGGAACAGTTCTATCACAGTGACAACAGGGGAACTGTTCTATCACAGTGAGGACAGGGGAACTGTTCTATCACAGTGAGGACAGGGGAACTGTTCTATCACATTTATGACGGGGGAACTGTTCTATCACAGTGAGAGCAGGGGAACTGCTGTATCACAATGAGGATGGGGGAACTGTTCTATCACAGTGAGGACAGGGGAAATGTTCTATCAGAGTGAGCACGGGGGAACTGTTCTATCACAGTGAGGACCGGGGAATTGTTCTATCACAGTGAGGACCGGGGAATTGTTCTATCACAGTGAGGACGGGGGAACTGTTCTATCACAGTGAGGACAGGGGAACTGTTCTATAACAGTGAGGACGGAGGATCTGTTCTATCACAGTGAGGACGGGGAACTGTTCTATCACAGTGAAACTGGGGGAACTGTTCTGTCACTGTCAGGACAGGGGAACTGTGCTATCACAGTGAGGACAGAGGATCTGTTCTATCACAGTGAGGACAGGGGAAACATTTCGATCAGAGTGAGGACGGGGGAACTGTCCTCACGGTGATTGAACTGTTCCCCCGTCCTCACTTTGATAGAAGTGTTCCGCCTATCACAGTGAGGACAGGGGAACAGTTCTATCACAGTGAGGACGGGGGAACTGTTCTATCACAGTGTGGACAGGGGAACTGTTCTATCACAGTGTGGACAGGGGAACTATTCTATCACAGTGTGGATAGGGGAACTGTTCTATCACAGTGATGACTGGGGAACTGTTCTGTCACAGAGAGGACGGGGAACTGTTCTGTCACAGTGAGGACGGGGAACTGTTCTATCACAGTGTGGACAGGGGAACTGTTCTATCACAGTGATGACCGGGGAACTGTTCTATCACAGTGAGGACCGGGGAACTGTTCTATCACAGTGACAACAGGGGAACTGTTCTATCACAGTGAGGACAGGGGAACTGTTCTATCACAGTGAGGACAGGGGAACTGCTGTATCACAATGAGGATGGGGGAACTGTTCTATCACAGTGAGGACAGGGGAAATGTTCTATCAGAGTGAGCACGGGGGAACTGTTCTATCACAGTGAGGACCGGGGAATTGTTCTATCACAGTGAGGACCGGGGAATTGTTCTATCACAGTGAGGACGGGGGAACTGTTCTATCACAGTGAGGACAGGGGAACTGTTCTATCACAGTGAGGACAGGGGAACAGTTCTATCATAGTGAGGACCAGGGAACGTTTCGATCAAAGTGAGGACAGGGGAACTGTTCTATCACAGTTAGGACGCGAGAACTGTTCTCTCACTATGAGAACAGGGGAAAAGTTCAGTCACAGTGAGGACAGGGGAACTGTTCTATCACTGTGACGACTGGGGAATTGTTCTATCACAGTGAGGACAGGGGATATGTTCTATCACAGTTAGAACGGGGGAACTGTTCTGTCACACTGAGGACGGGGGGAACAGTTCTATCACAGTGAGGACGGGGGAACGTTTCAATCTCAGTGAGGACGGGGGAACTGTTCTATCACAGAGAGGACGGGGGAACTGTTCCATCACAGTGTGGACGGGAGAACTGTTCTATCACAGAGGACAGGGGAACTGTTCTATCACAGTGAGGACGGGTGACGTGTTCTATAACAATGAGGACGGAGGATCTGTTCTGTCACAGTGAGGACAGGGGATCTGTTCTATCACAGTGAGGACGGTGGAAATGTTCTGTCATAGTGAGTACAGGGGAACTGTTCTGTCACAGTGAGGAGAGGGGATCTGTTCTATCACAGTGAGGACAGGGGAACTGTTCTATCACAGTCAGGAACGGGGAACTGTTCTATCACAGTGAGGACATGGGAACTTTTCTATCACAGTGAGGACGGGGGAATTGTTCTGTCACAGTGAAGGGAAGTGTTCTGTCACAGTGAGGACAGGGTATCTGTTCTATAACAGTGAGGACGGGGGAACTGTTCTATCACAGTGAGGACGGGGGAACTGTTCTATCACAGTGAGGACAGGGCAACTTTTCTATCACAGTGAGGACGGGGGAATGGTTCTGTCACTGTGTGGACGGGGGAACTGTTCTATCACAGTGAGGACGGGGGAACTGTTCTCTCACAGTGAGGACGGGGGAACTGTTCTATCACAGTGAGGACGGGGGAACTGTTCTATCACAGTGAGGACGGGGGAACTGTTCTATCACAGTGAGGACGGGGGAACTGTTCTGTCACAGTGAGGACAGGGGAACTGTTCTATCACAGTGAGGACGGGGGAACTGTTCTATCACAGTGAGGACGGGGGATCTGTTCTATCACAGTGAGGACAGGGGAACTGTTCTATCACAGTGAGGACAGGGGATCTGTTCTCTCACAGTGAGGACGGGGGAACTGTTCTATCACAGTGAGGACCGGGGAACTGTTCTATCACAGTGAGGACAGGGGAACTGTTCTATCACAGTGAGGCCCGGGGAACTGTTCTATCACAGTGAGGACAGGGTAACTGTTCTATCACAGTGAGGACCGGGGAACTGTTTGTCACAGAGAGGCCCGGGGAACTGTTCTATCACAGTGAGGACAGGGGAACTGTTCTATCACATTTAGGACAGTGGAACTGTTCTGTCACAGTGAGGACAGGGGATCTGTTCTGTTACAGTGAGGACAGGGGAACTGTTCTATCATAGTGAGGACCGGAGAGCTGTTCTATCACAGTGAGGACAGGGGAACTGTTCTATCACAGTGAGGACGGGGGAACTGTTCTATCACAGTGAGAACGGGGGATCTGTTCTATCACAGTGAGGACAGGGGAGCTGTTCTATCACAGTGAGGACAGGGGATCTGTTCTCTCACAGTGAGGACGGGGGAACTGTTCTATCCCAGTGAGGACCGGGGAACTGTTCTATCACAGTGAGGACAGGGGAACTGTTCTATCACATTGAGGACAGTGGAACTGTTCTGTCACAGTGAGGACAGGGGATCTGTTCTGTCACAGTGAGGACAGGGGATCTGTTCTATCACAGTGAAGACAGGGGATCTGTTCTGTCACAGTGAGGACAGGGGAACTGTTCTATCATAGTGAGGACCGGGGAGCTGTTCTATCACAGTGAGGACAGGGGAACTTCTCTATCACAGTCAGGACAGGGGAACTGTTCTGTCACAGTAAGGACAGGGGAACTGTTCTGTCACAGTGAGGATGGGGGATCTGTTCTGTCACAGTTAGGATGGGGGAACAGTTCTATCACAGTGTGGCCAAGGGAACAGTTCTATCACAGTTAGGACAGAAGAACTGTTCTATCACAGTGAGTACAGGGGAACTGTTGTCTCACGGTGAGGACAGGGGATCTGTTCTATCAGAGTGAGGACAGGGGATCTGTTCTATCACAGTGAGGACGGGGGAACTGTTCTATCACAGTTAGGACAGGGGAACTGTTCTATCACAGTGTGGACAGAGAAACTGTTCTATCACAGTTAGGACAGAGGAACTGTTCTATCACAGTGAGAACAGGGTAACTGTTCTATCACAGTTAGGACAGGGGAACTGTTCTATCACAGTGAGGACGGGGGAACTGTTCTATCACAGTGAGGACGGGGGAACTGTTGTATCACAGTGAGGACCGGGGAACTGTTCTGTCTCAGTGAGGACAGGGGTACTGTTCTATCACAGTGAGTACAGGGGAACTGTTCTGTCACAGTGTGGACAGGGGATCTGTTCTATCACAGTGAGGACAGGGGATCTGTTCTATCAGAGTGAGGACAGGGGAACTGTTCTATTAATTTGAGGACAGGGGAACTGTTCTATCACAGTGAGGACGGGGGAATTGTTCTGTCACATTCAGGACGGGGGAACTGTTCTTTCAGAGTCAGGACGGGGGAACTGTTCTGTCACAGTCAGGACGGGGGAACTGTTCTGTCACAGTCAGGATGGGGCACCGTATCTATCGCAGTGAGGACGGGGGATCTGTTCTATCACAGTAAGGACGGGGGAACTGTTCTATCACAGTGAGGACGGTGGAAATGTTCTGTCATAGTGAGTACAGGGGAACTGTTCTGTCACAGTGAGGACAGGGGATCTGTTCTCTCACAGTGAGGACGGGGGAACTGTTCTATCACAGTGAGGACGGGGGAACTGTTCTATCACAGTGAGGACAGGGGGAACAGTTCTATCACAGTGAGGACAGGGGAACTGTTCTCTCACAGTGAGGATGGGGGAAATGTTCTATCACAGTGAGGACCGGGGAACTGTTCTATCACAGTGAGGACAGGGCAACTTTTCTATCACAGTGAGGACGGGGGAATGGTTCTGTCACTGTGTGGACGGGGGAACTGTTCTATCACAGTGAGGACGGGGGAACTGTTCTCTCACAGTGAGGACGGGGGAACTGTTCTATCACAGTGAGGACGGGGGAACTGTTCTATCACAGTGAGGACGGGGGAACTGTTCTATCACAGTGAGGACGGGGGAACTGTTCTGTCACAGTGAGGACAGGGGAACTGTTCTATCACAGTGAGGACGGGGGAACTGTTCTATCACAGTGAGGACGGGGGATCTGTTCTATCACAGTGAGGACAGGGGAACTGTTCTATCACAGTGAGGACAGGGGATCTGTTCTCTCACAGTGAGGACGGGGGAACTGTTCTATCACAGTGAGGACCGGGGAACTGTTCTATCACAGTGAGGACAGGGGAACTGTTCTATCACAGTGAGGCCCGGGGAACTGTTCTATCACAGTGAGGACAGGGTAACTGTTCTATCACAGTGAGGACCGGGGAACTGTTTGTCACAGAGAGGCCCGGGGAACTGTTCTATCACAGTGAGGACAGGGGAACTGTTCTATCACATTTAGGACAGTGGAACTGTTCTGTCACAGTGAGGACAGGGGATCTGTTCTGTTACAGTGAGGACAGGGGAACTGTTCTATCATAGTGAGGACCGGAGAGCTGTTCTATCACAGTGAGGACAGGGGAACTGTTCTATCACAGTGAGGACGGGGGAACTGTTCTATCACAGTGAGAACGGGGGATCTGTTCTATCACAGTGAGGACAGGGGAGCTGTTCTATCACAGTGAGGACAGGGGATCTGTTCTCTCACAGTGAGGACGGGGGAACTGTTCTATCCCAGTGAGGACCGGGGAACTGTTCTATCACAGTGAGGACAGGGGAACTGTTCTATCACATTGAGGACAGTGGAACTGTTCTGTCACAGTGAGGACAGGGGATCTGTTCTGTCACAGTGAGGACAGGGGATCTGTTCTATCACAGTGAAGACAGGGGATCTGTTCTGTCACAGTGAGGACAGGGGAACTGTTCTATCATAGTGAGGACCGGGGAGCTGTTCTATCACAGTGAGGACAGGGGAACTTCTCTATCACAGTCAGGACAGGGGAACTGTTCTGTCACAGTAAGGACAGGGGAACTGTTCTGTCACAGTGAGGATGGGGGATCTGTTCTGTCACAGTTAGGATGGGGGAACAGTTCTATCACAGTGTGGCCAAGGGAACAGTTCTATCACAGTTAGGACAGAAGAACTGTTCTATCACAGTGAGTACAGGGGAACTGTTGTCTCACGGTGAGGACAGGGGATCTGTTCTATCAGAGTGAGGACAGGGGATCTGTTCTATCACAGTGAGGACGGGGGAACTGTTCTATCACAGTTAGGACAGGGGAACTGTTCTATCACAGTGTGGACAGAGAAACTGTTCTATCACAGTTAGGACAGAGGAACTGTTCTATCACAGTGAGAACAGGGTAACTGTTCTATCACAGTTAGGACAGGGGAACTGTTCTATCACAGTGAGGACGGGGGAACTGTTCTATCACAGTGAGGACGGGGGAACTGTTGTATCACAGTGAGGACCGGGGAACTGTTCTGTCTCAGTGAGGACAGGGGTACTGTTCTATCACAGTGAGTACAGGGGAACTGTTCTGTCACAGTGTGGACAGGGGATCTGTTCTATCACAGTGAGGACAGGGGATCTGTTCTATCAGAGTGAGGACAGGGGAACTGTTCTATTAATTTGAGGACAGGGGAACTGTTCTATCACAGTGAGGACGGGGGAATTGTTCTGTCACATTCAGGACGGGGGAACTGTTCTTTCAGAGTCAGGACGGGGGAACTGTTCTGTCACAGTCAGGACGGGGGAACTGTTCTGTCACAGTCAGGATGGGGCACCGTATCTATCGCAGTGAGGACGGGGGATCTGTTCTATCACAGTAAGGACGGGGGAACTGTTCTATCACAGTGAGGACGGTGGAAATGTTCTGTCATAGTGAGTACAGGGGAACTGTTCTGTCACAGTGAGGACAGGGGATCTGTTCTCTCACAGTGAGGACGGGGGAACTGTTCTATCACAGTGAGGACGGGGGAACTGTTCTATCACAGTGAGGACAGGGGGAACAGTTCTATCACAGTGAGGACAGGGGAACTGTTCTCTCACAGTGAGGATGGGGGAAATGTTCTATCACAGTGAGGACCGGGGAACTGTTCTATCACAGTGAGGACAGGGGAACTGTTCTATCACACTGAGGCCCGGGGAACTGTTCTATCACAGTGAGGACGGGGGAACTGTTCTATCACAGTGAGGACCGATGAACTGTTCTATCACAGTGAGGACAGGGGAAGTGTTCTATCACAGTGAGGACGGGGGAACTGTTCTATCACAGTGAGGACAAGGGAACTGTTCTGTCACAGTGAGGACGGGGGAACTGTTCTAACACATTGAGGATAGCTGAACTGTTCTGTCACAGTGAGGACGGGGGAAGTGTTCTGTCACAGTGAGTACAGGTGAACTGTTCTAACACAGTGAGGACAAGGGAACTGTTCTGTCACAGTGAGGACGGGGGAACTGTTCTAACACATTGAGGATAGCTGAACTGTTCTGTCACAGTGAGTACAGGGGAATTGTTCTAGCACAGTGAGGACAGGGGAACTGTTCTGTCACAGTGAGGACGGAGAAACTGTTCTATCACAGTTAGGACGGGGGAACTGTTCCATCACAGCGAGGATGGGTAGAAGTATTCTATCACAATTAGGACAGGGGAACTGTTCTATCACAGTGATGACTGGGGAACTGTTCTATCACAGTGAGGACCGGGGAATTGTTCTATCACAGTGAGGACCGGGGAATTGTTCTATCACAGTGAGGACGGGGGAACTGTTCTATCACAGTGAGGACAGGGGAACTGTTCTATCACAGTGAGGACAGGGGAACAGTTCTATCATAGTGAGGACCAGGGAACGTTTCGATCAAAGTGAGGACAGGGGAACTGTTCTATCACAGTTAGGACGCGAGAACTGTTCTCTCACTATGAGAACAGGGGAAAAGTTCAGTCACAGTGAGGACAGGGGAACTGTTCTATCACTGTGACGACTGGGGAATTGTTCTATCACAGTGAGGACAGGGGATATGTTCTATCACAGTTAGAACGGGGGAACTGTTCTGTCACACTGAGGACGGGGGGAACAGTTCTATCACAGTGAGGACGGGGGAACGTTTCAATCTCAGTGAGGACGGGGGAACTGTTCTATCACAGAGAGGACGGGGGAACTGTTCCATCACAGTGTGGACGGGAGAACTGTTCTATCACATTTATGACGGGGGAACTGTTCTATCACAATGAGGATGGGGGAACTGTTCTATCACAGTGACAACAGGGGAACTGTTCTATCACAGTGAGGACGGTGGAAATGTTCTGTCATAGTGAGTACAGGGGAACTGTTCTGTCACAGTGAGGAGAGGGGATCTGTTCTATCACAGTCAGGAACGGGGAACTGTTCTATCACAGTGAGGACATGGGAACTTTTCTATCACAGTGAGGACGGGGGAATTGTTCTGTCACAGTGAAGGGAACTGTTCTGTCACAGTGAGGACAGGGGATCTGTTCTATAACAGTGAGGACGGGGGAACTGTTCTATCACAATGAGGACGGGGGAACTGTTCTATCACAGTGAGGACAGGGCAACTTTTCTATCACAGTGAGGACGGGGGAATGGTTCTGTCACAGTGAAGGGAACTGTTCTGTCACAGTGAGGACAGGGGATCTGTTATATCACAGTGAGGACGGGGGAACTGTTCTATCACAGTGAGTACGGGGGAAGTGTTCTGTCACTGTGTGGACGGGGGAACTGTTCTATCACAGTGAGGACGGGGGAACTGTTCTCTCACAGTGAGGAAGGGGGAACTGTTCTATCACAGTGAGGACGGGGGAACTGTTCTATCACAGTGAGGACGGGGGATCTGTTCTATCACAGTGAGGACAGGGGAACTGTTCTATCACAGTGAGGACAGGGGATCTGTTCTCTCACAGTGAGGACGGGGGAACTGTTCTATCACAGTGAGGACCGGGGAACTGTTCTATCACAGTGAGGACAGGGGAACTGTTCTATCACAGTGAGGACCGATGAACTGTTCTATCACAGTGAGGACAGGGGAACTGTTCGATCACAGTGAGGCCCGGGGAACTGTTCTATCACAGTGAGGACAGGGGAACTGTTCTATCACATTGAGGACAGTGGAACTGTTCTGTCACAGTGAGGACAGGGGATCTGTTCTGTCACAGTGAGGACAGGGGAACTGTTCTATCATAGTGAGGACCGGAGAGCTGTTCTATCACAGTGAGGACAGGGGAACTGTTCTATCACAGTGAGGACGGGGGAACTGTTCTATCACAGTGAGAACGGGGGATCTGTTCTATCACAGTGAGGACAGGGGAACTGTTCTATCACAGTGAGGACAGGGGATCTGTTCTCTCACAGTGAGGACGGGGGAACTGTTCTATCACAGTGAGGACAGGGGAACTGTTCTATCACATTGAGGACAGTGGATCTGTTCTGTCACAGTGAGGACAGGGGATCTGTTCTGTCACAGTGAGGACAGGGGAACTGTTCTATCATAGTGAGGACCGGGGAGCTGTTCTATCACAGTGAGGACAGGGGAACTTCTCTATCACAGTGAGGACGAGGGAACGGTTCTGTCACAGTGAAGGGAACTGTTCTATCACAGTGAGTACAGGGGAACTGTTGTCTCACGGTGAGGACAGGGGATCTGTTCTATCAGAGTGAGGACAGGAGATCTGTTCTATCACAGTGAGGACGGGGGAACTGTTCTATCACAGTTAGGACAGGGGAACTGTTCTATCACAGTGTGGACGGAGAAACTGTTCTATCACAGTTAGGACAGGGGAACTGTTCTATCACAGTGAGAACAGGGTAACTGTTCTATCACAGTTAGGACAGGGGAACTGTTCTATCACAGTGAGGACGGGGGAACTGTTCTATCACAGTGAGGACGGGGGAACTGTTGTATCACAGTGAGGACCGGGGAACTGTTCTGTCTCAGTGAGGACAGGGGAACTGTTCTATCACAGTGAGGACAGGTGAACTGTTCTATCACAGTTAGGACTCAGGAACTGTTCTGTCACAGTGAGGACGGGGGAACTGTTTGGTCACAGTGAGGACAGGGGATCTTTTCTATCACAGTGAGGACAGGGGGAACTGGTCTATCACAGTGAGGACGGGGGAAATGTTCTATCACAGTGAAGACGGGAGAACTGTTCTATCACAGTGAGACGGGGGGAACTGTTCTATCACAGTGACGACAGGGGAACTGTTCTATCACAGTGAGGACCGGGGAACTGTTCTATCACAGTGTGGATGGGGGGAACTGTTCTATCACAGTGACGACAGGGGAACTGTTCTATCACAGTGTGGACGGGGGAACTGTTCTGTCACAGAGAGGACGGGGGAACTGTTGATACACAGTGAGGAAGTGGGAACTGTTCTATCACAGTGAGCACGGGTAACTTTTCTGTCACAGTGAGGACAGGGGAACTGTTCTATCACAGTGAGGACGGGGGAACTGTTCTATCACAGTTAGGACTCAGGAACTGTTCTGACAGTGAGGACGGGGGAACTGTTTGGTCACAGTGAGGATAGGGGATCTGTTCTATCAGAGTGAGGACAGGGGAACTGTTCCATCACAGTTAGGACGGGGGAACTGTTTTTTGACAGTGAGGATTTAAGAACTGTTCTATCACAGTGAGGACAGGGGAACTGTTCTATCACAGTGAGGACGGGGGAACTGTTCTGTCACAATGAGGACGGGGGAACTGTTCTATCACAGTGAGGACAGGGGAACTGTTCTATCACAGTGAGGACGGGGGAACTGTTCTATCACAGTGAGGACAGGGGAACTGTTCTATCACAGTGAGGACAGGGGAACTGTTCTATCACAGTGAGGTCCGGGGAACTGTTCTGTCACAGAGAGGACGGGGGAACTGTTCCATCACAGTGAGGACGGGGGAACTGTTCTATCACAATGACAATAGGGGAACTGTTCTATTACATTTACGACGGGGGAACTGTTCTTTCTCAGTGAGAACAGAGGAACTATACTATCACAGTTAGGACAGGAGAACTGTTCTATCAGTGTGAGGACGGGGGAACTGTTCTGTCACAGAGAGCATGGGGGAACTGTTCTGTCACAGTGAGTACAGGGCAACTGTTCTATCACAGTGAGGATAGGGGATCTGTTCTATCACAGTGAGGACGGGGGAACTGGTCTATCACAGTGAAGACGGGAGAACTGTTCTATCACAGTGTGGACGGGGCAAATGTTCTATCACCCTGAGGAGGGGGGAACTGTTCTGTCACAGTGAGGACGGGGGAACTGTTCTGTGACAGTGCGGACAGGGGAACTGTTCCATCACAGTGAGGACGGGGCAACTGTTCTGTCACAGTGTGGACTCAGGAACTGTTCTGTCACAGAGAGGACGGGGGAACTGTTCTATCACAGTGAGGACGGGGAACTGTTCTGTCACTGTCAGGACAGGGGAACTGTTCTATGACAGTGAGGACGGGTAACTGTTCTATCAAAGTGGGGACAGGGGAACTGTTCTATCACAGTGAGACCGGGGGAACTGTTCTTTCACTGTCAGGACAGTGGAACTGTTCTGTCACAGAGAGGACGGGGGAACTGTTCCATCACAGTGAGGACGGGGGAACTGTTCTATCACAATGACAATAGGGGAACTGTTCTATTACATTTACGACGGGGGAACTGTTCTTTCTCAGTGAGAACAGAGGAACTATACTATCACAGTTAGGACAGGAGAACTGTTCTATCAGTGTGAGGACGGGGGAACTGTTCTGTCACAGAGAGCATGGGGGAACTGTTCTGTCACAGTGAGTACAGGGCAACTGTTCTATCACAGTGAGGATAGGGGATCTGTTCTATCACAGTGAGGACGGGGGAACTGGTCTATCACAGTGAGGACGGGGGAACTGTTCTGTGACAGTGCGGACAGGGGAACTGTTCCATCACAGTGAGGACGGGGCAACTGTTCTGTCACAGTGTGGACTCAGGAACTGTTCTGTCACAGAGAGGACGGGGGAACTGTTCTATCACAGTGAGGACGGGGAACTGTTCTGTCACTGTCAGGACAGGGGAACTGTTCTATGACAGTGAGGACGGGTAACTGTTCTATCAAAGTGGGGACAGGGGAACTGTTCTATCACAGTGAGACCGGGGGAACTGTTCTTTCACTGTCAGGACAGTGGAACTGTTCTGTCACAGTGAGGACGGGGGAACTGTTCTATCACAGTGAGGACAGGGGATCTGTTCTATCAGAGTGAGGACCGGGGAACTGTTCTATCACAGTGAGGACGGGGGAACTGTTCTGTCACAGTTAGTACGGGGGAACTGTTCTATCACAGTGAGGACGGGGGAATTGTTCTGTCACAGAGAGGACGGGGGAACTGTTCTATCACAGTGAGGACAGGGGGAACAGTTCTATCACAGTGAGGACAGGGGGAACAGTTCTATCACAGTGAGGACAGGGCAACGTTCCCATCAGTCAGGACGGGTGAACTGTTCTTTCACAGTGTCGACAAGGAAACTGTTCTGTCACAATGAGGACGGGGGAACTGTTCTGTCACAGTGAGGACGGGGGAACTGTTCTATCACAGTGAGGACAGAGGGAACTGTTCTATCACAGTGAGGACGGGGCAACTGTTCTGTCACAGTGTGGACTCAGGAACTGTTCTGTAACAGTGAGGACAGGGGACCTGTTCGATCACAGTGAGGACGGGGGAATTGTTCTGTCACAGAGAGGACGGGGGAACTGTTCTATCACAGTGAGGACAGGGCAACGTTCCCATCAGTCAGGACGGGTGAACTGTTCTTTCACAGTGTCGACAAGGAAACTGTTCTGTCACAGTGAGGACGGGGGAACTGTTCTATCACAGTGAGGACAGAGGGAACTGTTCTATCACAGTGAGGACAGGGGGAACAGTTCGATCACAGTGAAGACAGGGGAAATGTTCTATCACATTAAGGACTGGGGAACTGTTCTATCATAGTGAGGACGGGGGAACTTTTCTGTCACAGAGAGGACGGGGAACTGTTCTATCACAGTGAGGACAGGGGGTCTGTTCTATCAGAGTGAGGACAGAGCATCTGTTCTGACAGTGAGGACAGGGGAACTGCTCCATCACAGTGAAGACAGGGGAACTGTTCTGTTACAGTAAGACAGGGGAAATGTTCTTCCACGGTTAGGAGAGGGGAACTCTTCTATCACAGTGAGGACGGGGGAAATTTTCTGTCACAGAGAGGACGGGGGAATTGTTCTATCACAGTGAGGACAGGGGGAACAGTTCTATCACAGTGAGGACAGAGCATCTGTTCTGACAGTGAGGACAGGGGAACTGCTCCATCACAGTGAGGACAGGGGAACTGCTCTATAACAGTGTGGACAGGGGAACTGTTCTGTCATAGAGAGGACGGGGGAACGGTTCTATCACAGTGAGGACAGGGGGAACTGTTCTATCACAGTGAGGACAGGGGATCTGTTCTATCACAGTGAGGACAGAGCATCTGTTCTGACAGTGAGGACAGGGGAACTGTTCTGTCACAGTGAGGACGGGGAAACTGTTCTATCACAGTGAGGACAGGGGAACTGTTCTGTCACAGTGAGGACGGGGGAACTGTTCTATCACAGTTAGGATGGGGGAACTGTTTTTTTACAGTGAGGACTTAAGAACTGTTCTATCACAGTTTGGACAGGGGAACTGTTCTATCACAGTGAGGACGGGGGAACTGTTCTGTCACAGAGAGGACGAGGAAACTGTTCTATCACAGTGAGGACAGGGGGACACTTCTATCACAGTGAGGACGGGGAAATTGTTCTATCACAGTGAGGACGGGGCAACTGTTCTGTCACAGAAAGGACAGGGGAACTGTTCTGTCACAGTGCGGACAAGGGATCTGTTCTTTCACAGTTAGAAAGAGGGTACTGTTCTATTACAGTGAGTACAGGGGAACTGTTCTGTCACAGTTAGGACAGGGGAACTGTTCTGTCACAGTGAGGACAGGGGAACTGTTCTGTTACAGTAAGACAGGGGAAATGTTCTTCCACGGTTAGGACAGGGGAACTCTTCTATCACAGTGAGGACGGGGGAACTTTTCTGTCTCAGAGAGGATGGGGGAACTGTTCTATCACAGTGAGGACAGGGGGAACAGTTCTATTACAGTGAGGACAGGGGATCTGTTCTATCACAGTGAGGACAGAGCATCTGTTCTGACAGTGAGGACAGGGGAACTGCTCTATCACAGTGAGGACAGGGGAACTGTTCTATCACAGTTAGGACTCAGGAACTGTTCTGTCACAGTGAGGACGGGGGAACTGTTTGGTCACAGTGAGGATAGGGGATCTGTTCTATCACAGTGAGGACAGGGGGAACTGGTCTATCCACTGAGGACGGGGGAAATGTTCTATCACAGTGAAGACGGAGGAACTGTTCTATAACAGTGAGGAATGGGAACTGTTCTGTCACAGTCAGGACAGGGGAACTGTTATATCACAGTGTGGACAGGGGGTCTGTTCTATCACAGAGAGGACAGGGGAACTGTTCTGTCACTGTGAGGACAGGGGAACTTTTCTGTCACTCTGAGGACAGGGGAACTGTTCAATCACAGTGAGGACAGGGGAACTGTTCTATCACAGTGAGGACAGAGGAACTGTTCTCTCTCATTGAGGACGGGGGAACTGTTCTATCACAGTGAGGACGGGGGAACTCTTCTATCACAGTGAGGACGGGGGAACTGTTCTATCACAGTGAGGACGGGGGAACTGTTCTATCACAGTTAGGACTCAGGAACTGTTCTGACAGTGAGGACGGGGGAACTCTTCTATCACAGTGAGGACGGGGGAACTGTTCTACCACAGAGAGGACAGGGGAACTGTTCTATCACAGTGAGGTCCAGGGAACTGTTCTGTCACAGAGAGGACGGGGGAAATGTTCTATCACAGTGAGGACGGGGCAACTGTTCTGTCACAGAAAGGACAGGGGAACTGTTTGGTCACAGTGCGGACAAGGGATCTGTTCTATCACAGTTAGAAAGAGGGTACTGTTCTGTCACAGTGAGGATGGGGGTACTGTTCTATCACAGTTAGTACGGGGGAACTGTTTTTTGACAGTGAGGACTTAAGAACTGTTCTATCACAGTGAGGACAGGGGAACTGTTCTATAACAGTGAGGACAGGGGAACTGTTCTGTCACAGTGAGGACGGGGGAACTGTTCTGTTACAGTAAGACAGGGGAAATGTTCTTCCACGGTTAGGACAGGAGAACTCTTCTATCACAGTGAGGACGGGGGAACTTTTCTGTCACAGAGAGGACGGGGGAACTGTTTGGTCACAGTGAGGACAGGGGATCTTTTCTATCACAGTGAGGACAGGGGGAACTGGTCTATCACAGTGAGGACGGGGGAAATGTTCTATCACAGTGAAGACGGGAGAACTGTTCTATCACAGTGAGACGGGGGGAACTGTTCTATCACAGTGTGGATGGGGGGAACTGTTCTATCACAGTGAGACGGGGGGAACTGTTCTATCACAGTGACGACAGGGGAACTGTTCTATCACAGTGTGGACGGGGGAACTGTTCTGTCACAGAGAGGACGGGGGAACTATTCTGTCACAGAGAGGACGGGGGAACTGTTCTATCACAGTTAGGACTCAGGAACTGTTCTGACAGTGAGGACGGGGGAACTGTTTGGTCACAGTGAGGATAGGGGATCTGTTCTATCAGAGTGAGGACAGGGGAACTGTTCTATCACAGTGAGGACAGGGGAACTGTTCTATCACAGTAAGGACGGGAGAACTGTTCCATCACAGTTAGGACGGGGGAACTGTTTTTTGACAGTGAGGATTTAAGAACTGTTCTATCACAGTGAGGACAGGGGAACTGTTCTGTCACAGTGAGGATGGGGGAAATGTTCTATCACAGTGGGGACGGGGGAACGGTTCTATCACAGTGAAGACGGAGGAACTGTTCTGTCACAGTGAGGAAATGGAACTGTTCTGTCACAGTGAGGACAGGGAAACTGTTATATCACAGTGTGGACAGGGGGTCTGTTCTATCACAGCGAGGACAGGGGAACTGTTCTGTCACTGTGAGGACAGGGGAACTTTTCTGTCACAGTGAGGACAGGGGAACTGTTCTATCACAGTGAGGACGGGGGAACTGTTCTATCACAGTTAGGACTCAGGAACTGTTCTGACAGTGAGGACGGGGGAACTGTTTGGTCACAGTGAGGATAGGGGATCTGTTCTATCACAGTGAGGACAGGGGAACTGTTCTATCACAGTGAGGACAGGGGAACTGTTCTGTCACAGACAGGACGGGGAAACTGTTCTATCACAGTGAGGACAGGGGGAACAGTTCTATCGCAGTGAGGACAGGGGATCTCTTCTATCACAGTGAGGACGGGGGAGCTGTTCTGTCACAGACAGGAATGGGAAACTGTTCTGTCACAGTGAGGACAGGGCGAACAGTTCTATCACAATGAGGACGGGAAACTGTTCTATCACAGTGAAGACAGGGGAACTGTTCTATCACAGTGAGGACGGGGGAACTTTTCTATCACAGTGAGGACGGGGGAACTGTTCTATCACAGTGAGGACGGGGAACTGTTCTATCACAGTGAGGCCCGGGGAACTGTTCTATCACAGTGAGGACGGGGGAACTGTTCTATCACAGTGAGGATGGGGGAACTGTTCTATCACAGAGAGGACAGGGGAACTGTTCTATCACAGTGAGGACGGGGGAACTGTTCTATCACAGTGAGGACGGGGGAACTGTTCTATCACAATGAGGACGGGGGAACTGTTCTATCACAGTGACGACGGGGGAACTGTTCTGTCACAGTGAGGACGGAGAAACTGTTCTATCACAGTGAGGACAGGGGAACTGTTCTATCACAATTAGGACAGGGGAACTGTTCTGTCACAGTGATGACTGGGGAACTGTTCTGTCACAGTGAGAATGGGGGAACTGTTTTTTCACAGTGAGGACGGGGGAACTGTTCTATCACAGTGACGACAGGGGAACTGTTCTATCACAGTGAGGACGTGTGAAATGTCCTATCACAGTGAGGACAGGGAACTGTTCTGTCAAAGTGAGGACAGGGGAACTGTTCTATCAGAGTGTGGACTGGGGAAATGTTCTATTACAGCGAGGACGGGGTCGCTGTTCTATCACAGTGTGAACAGGGGAACTGCTTTGTCACAGTGAGGACGGGGGAACTGTTCTATCACAGTGAGGACGGGGGAACTGTTCTATCACAGTGAGGACGGGGGAACTGTTCTGTCACAATGAGGACGGGGGAACTGTTCTATCACAGTGAGGACGGGGGAACTGTTCTATCACAGTGAGGACGGGGGAACTGTTCTATCACAGTGAGGACAGGGGAACTGTTCTATCACAGTGAGGACAGGGGAACTGTTCTGTCACAGAGAGGACGGGGGAACTGTTCCATCACAGTGAGGACGGGGGAACTGTTCTATCACAATGACAATAGGGGAACTGTTCTATTACATTTACGACGGGGGAACTGTTCTTTCTCAGTGAGAACAGAGGAACTATACTATCACAGTTAGGACAGGAGAACTGTTCTATCAGTGTGAGGACGGGGGAACTGTTCTGTCACAGAGAGCATGGGGGAACTGTTCTGTCACAGTGAGTACAGGGCAACTGTTCTATCACAGTGAGGATAGGGGATCTGTTCTATCACAGTGAGGACGGGGGAACTGGTCTATCACAGTGAAGACGGGAGAACTGTTCTATCACAGTGTGGACGGGGCAAATGTTCTATCACCCTGAGGAGGGGGGAACTGTTCTGTCACAGTGAGGACGGGGGAACTGTTCTGTGACAGTGAGGACAGGGGAACTGTTCTGTCACAGTGTGGACTCAGGAACTGTTCTGTCACAGAGAGGACGGGGGAACTGTTCTATCACAGTGAGGACAGGGGAACTGTTCTATCACAGTGAGGACGGGGGAACTGTTTTTATCACAGTGAGGACGGGGAACTGTTCTGTCACTGTCAGGACAGGGGAACTGTTCTATCACAGTGAGGACGGGTAACTGTTCTATCAAAGTGGGGACAGGGGAACTGTTCTATCACAGTGAGACCGGGGGAACTGTTCTATCACAGTGAGGACAGGGGATCTGTTCTATCACAGTGAGGACCGGGGAACTGTTCTATCACAGTGAGGACGGGGGAACTGTTCTGTCACAGTTAGTACGGGGGAACTGTTCTATCACAGTGAGGACGGGGAAATTGTTCTGTCACAGAGAGGACGGGGGAACTGTTCTATCACAGTGAGGACAGGGGGAACAGTTCTATCACAGTGAGGACAGGGCAACGTTCCCATCAGTCAGGACGGGTGAACTGTTCTTTCACAGTGTCGACAAGGAAACTGTTCTGTCACAATGAGGACGGGGGAACTGTTCTGTCACAGTGAGGACGGGGGAACTGTTCTATCACAGTGAGGACAGAGGGAACTGTTCTATCACAGTGAGGACGGGGCAACTGTTCTGTCACAGTGTGGACTCAGGAACTGTTCTGTAACAGTGAGGACAGGGGAACTGTTCGATCACAGTGAGGACGGGGGAATTGTTCTGTCACAGAGAGGACGGGGGAACTGTTCTATCACAGTGAGGACAGGGCAACGTTCCCATCAGTCAGGACGGGTGAACTGTTCTTTCACAGTGTCGACAAGGAAACTGTTCTGTCACAGTCAGGACGGGGGAACTGTTCTATCACAGTGAGGACAGAGGGAACTGTTCTATCACAGTGAGGACAGGGGGAACAGTTCGATCACAGTGAAGACAGGGGAAATGTTCTATCACAGTAAGGACTGGGGAACTGTTCTATCATAGTGAGGACGGGGGAACTTTTCTGTCACAGAGAGGACGGGGAACTGTTCTATCACAGTGAGGACAGGGGGAACAGTTCTATCACAGTGAGGAGAGGGGGTCTGTTCTATCAGAGTGAGGACAGAGCATCTGTTCTGACAGTGAGGACTGGGGAACTGCTCCATCACAGTGAAGACAGGGGAACTGTTCTGTTACAGTAAGACAGGGGAAATGTTCTTCCACGGTTAGGAGAGGGGAACTCTTCTATCACAGTGAGGACGGGGGAAATTTTCTGTCACAGAGAGGACGGGGGAATTGTTCTATCACAGTGAGGACAGGGGGAACAGTTCTATCACAGTGAGGACAGAGGATCTGTTCTATCACAGTGAGGACAGAGCATCTGTTCTGACAGTGAGGACAGGGGAACTGCTCCATCACAGTGTGGACAGGGGAACTGTTCTATCACAGTGAGGACTGGTAACTGTTCTATCACAGTGAGGACAGGGGAACTGTTCTGTCATAGAGAGGACGGGGGAAAGGTTCTATCACAGTGAGGACAGGGGGAACTGTTCTATCACAGTGAGGACAGGGGATCTGTTCTATCACAGTGAGGACAGAGCATCTGTTCTGACAGTGAGGACAGGGGAACTGTTCTGTCACAGTGAGGACGGGGAAACTGTTCTATCACAGTGAGTACGGGGCAACTGTTCTGTCACAGAAAGGACAGGGGAACTGTTCTGTCACAGTGTGGACAAGGGATCTGTTCTATCACAGTTAGAAAGAGGGTACTGTTCGATGACAGTGAGTACAGGGGAACTGTTCTAACACAGTGAGGACAGCTGAACTGTTCTGTCACAGTGAAGACGGGGGAAGTGTTCTATCACAGTGAGGACAGGGGAACTGTTCTGTCACAGTGAGGACGGGGGAACTGTTCTATCACAGTTAGGATGGGGGAACTGTTTTTTTACAGTGAGGACTTAAGAACTGTTCTATCACAGTTTGGACAGGGGAACTGTTCTATCACAGTGAGGACGGGGGAACTGTTCTGTCACAGAGAGGACGAGGAAACTGTTCTATCACAGTGAGGACAGGGGGACACTTCTATCACAGTGAGGACGGGGAAACTGTTCTATCACAGTGAGGACGGGGCAACTGTTCTGTCACAGAAAGGACAGGGGAAATGTTCTTCCACGGTTAGGACAGGGGAACTCTTCTATCACGGTGAGGACGGGGGAACTTTTCTGTCTCAGAGAGGATGGGGGAACTGTTCTATCACAGTCAGGACAGGGGGAACAGTTCTATTACAGTGAGGACAGGGGATCTGTTCTATCACAGTGAGGACAGAGCATCTGTTCTGACAGTGAGGACAGGGGAACTGCTCTATCACAGTGAGGACAGGGGAACTGTTCTATCACAGTTAGGACTCAGGAACTGTTCTGTCACAGTGAGGACGGGGGAACTGTTTGGTCACAGTGAGGATAGGGGATCTGTTCTATCACAGTGAGGACAGGGGGAACTGGTCTATCACACTGAGGACGGGGGAAATGTTCTATCACAGTGAAGACGGAGGAACTGTTCTATAACAGTGAGGAATGGGAACTGTTCTGTCACAGTCAGGACAGGGGAACTGTTATATCACAGTGTGGACAGGGGGTCTGTTCTATCACAGAGAGGACAGGGGAACTGTTCTGTCACTGTGAGGACAGGGGAACTTTTCTGTCACTCTGAGGACAGGGGAACTGTTCAATCACAGTGAGGACAGGGGAACTGTTCTATCACAGTGAGGACAGAGGAACTGTTCTCTCACATTGAGGACGGGGGAACTGTTCTATCACAGTGAGGACGGGGGAACTGTTCTATCACAGTGAGGACGGGGGAACTCTTCTATCACAGTGAGGACGGGGGAACTGTTCTACCACAGAGAGGACAGGGGAACTGTTCTATCACAGTGAGGTCCAGGGAACTGTTCTGTCACAGAGAGGACGGGGGAAATGTTCTATCACAGTGAGGACGGGGCAACTGTTCTGTCACAGAAAGGACAGGGGAACTGTTTGGTCACAGTGCGAACAAGGGATCTGTTCTATCACAGTTAGAAAGAGGGTACTGTTCTGTCACAGTGAGGATGGGGGTACTGTTCTATCACAGTTAGTACGGGGGAACTGTTTTTTGACAGTGAGGACTTAAGAACTGTTCTATCATAGTTAGGACAGGGGAACTGTTCTATCACAGTGAGGACAGGGGAACTGTTCTATCACAGTGAGGACGGGGAACTATTCTATCAAAGTGAGGACAGGGGAACTGTTCTGTCACAGTGAGGACAGGGGAACTGTTCTGTTACAGTCAGACAGGGGAAATGTTCTTCCACGGTTAGGACAGGGGAACTCTTCTATCACAGTGAGGACGGGGGAACTGTTCTGTCACAGAGAGGACGGGGGAACTGTTCTATCACAGTGAGGACAGGGGGAACAGTTCTATCACAGTGAGGACAGGGGAACTGTTCTATCTCAGTTAGGACTCAGGAACTGTTCTGTCACAGTGAGGACGGGGGAACTGTTTGGTCACAGTGAGGATAGGGGATCTGTTCTATCACAGTGAGGACAGGGGGAACTGGTCTATCACAGTGAGGACGGGGGAAATGTTCTATCACAGTGAAGACGGGAGAACTGTTCTATCACAGTGAGACGGGGGGAACTGTTCTATCACAGTGACGACAGGGGAACTGTTCTATCACAGTGAGGACCGGGGAACTGTTCTATCACAGTGTGGACGGGGGGAACTGTTCTATCACAGTGAGACGGGGGGAACTGTTCTATCACAGTGACGACAGGGGAACTGTTCTATCACAGTGTGGACGGGGAACTGTTCTGTCACAGAGAGGACGGGGGAACTATTCTGTCACAGAGAGGACGGGGGAAATGTTGTTACACAGTGAGGAAGTGGGAACTGTTCTATCACAGTGAGCACGGGTAACTTTTCTGTCACAGTGAGGACAGGGGAACTGTTCTATCACAGTGAGGACGGGGGAACTCTTCTATCACAGTGAGGACGGGGGAACTGTTCTACCACAGAGAGGACAGGGGAACTGTTCTATCACAGTGAGGTCCAGGGAACTGTTCTGTCACAGAGAGGACGGGGGAAATGTTCTATCACAGTGAGGACGGGGCAACTGTTCTGTCACAGAAAGGACAGGGGAACTGTTTGGTCACAGTGCGAACAAGGGATCTGTTCTATCACAGTTAGAAAGAGGGTACTGTTCTGTCACAGTGAGGATGGGGGTACTGTTCTATCACAGTTAGTACGGGGGAACTGTTTTTTGACAGTGAGGACTTAAGAACTGTTCTATCATAGTTAGGACAGGGGAACTGTTCTATCACAGTGAGGACAGGGGAACTGTTCTATCACAGTGAGGACGCGGAACTGTTCTATCAAAGTGAGGACAGGGGAACTGTTCTGTCACAGTGAGGACAGGGGAACTGTTCTGTTACAGTCAGACAGGGGAAATGTTCTTCCACGGTTAGGACAGGGGAACTCTTCTATCACAGTGAGGACGGGGGAACTGTTCTGTCACAGAGAGGACGGGGGAACTGTTCTATCACAGTGAGGACAGGGGGAACAGTTCTATCACAGTGAGGACAGGGGAACTGTTCTATCTCAGTTAGGACTCAGGAACTGTTCTGTCACAGTGAGGACGGGGGAACTGTTTGGTCACAGTGAGGATAGGGGATCTGTTCTATCACAGTGAGGACAGGGGGAACTGGTCTATCACAGTGAGGACGGGGGAAATGTTCTATCACAGTGAAGACGGGAGAACTGTTCTATCACAGTGAGACGGGGGGAACTGTTCTATCACAGTGACGACAGGGGAACTGTTCTATCACAGTGAGGACCGGGGAACTGTTCTATCACAGTGTGGACGGGGGGAACTGTTCTATCACAGTGAGACGGGGGGAACTGTTCTATCACAGTGACGACAGGGGAACTGTTCTATCACAGTGTGGACGGGGGAACTGTTCTGTCACAGAGAGGACGGGGGAACTATTCTGTCACAGAGAGGACGGGGGAAATGTTGTTACACAGTGAGGAAGTGGGAACTGTTCTATCACAGTGAGCACGGGTAACTTTTCTGTCACAGTGAGGACAGGGGAACTGTTCTATCACAGTGAGGACGGGGGAACTGTTCTATCACAGTTAGGACTCAGGAACTGTTCTGACAGTGAGGACGGGGGAACTGTTTGGTCACAGTGAGGATAGGGGATCTGTTCTATCAGAGTGAGGACAGGGGAACTGTTCTATCACAGTGAGGACAGGGGAACTGTTCTATCACAGTGAGGACGGGAGAACTGTTCCATCACAGTTAGGACGGGGGAACTGTTTTTTGACAGTGAGGATTTAAGAACTGTTCTATCACAGTGAGGACAGGGGAACTGTTCTGTCACAGTGAGAACGGGGGAACTGTTCTATCACAGTGGGGACGGGGGAACGGTTCTATCACAGTGAAGACGGAGGAACTGTTCTGTCACAGTGAGGAAATGGAACTGTTCTGTCACAGTGAGGACAGGGAAACTGTTATATCACAGTGTGGACAGGGGGTCTGTTCTATCACAGAGAGGACAGGGGAACTGTTCTGTCACTGTGAGGACAGGGGAACTTTTCTGTCACAGTGAGGACAGGGGAACTGTTCTATCACAGTGAGGACGGGGGAACTGTTCTATCACAGTTAGGACTCAGGAACTGTTCTGACAGTGAGGACGGGGGAACTGTTTGGTCACAGTGAGGATAGGGGATCTGTTCTATCACAGTGAGGACAGGGGAACTGTTCTATCACAGTGAGGACAGGGCAACGTTCCCATCAGTCAGGACGGGTGAACTGTTCTTTCACAGTGTCGACAAGGAAACTGTTCTGTCACAGTCAGGACGGGGGAACTGTTCTATCACAGTGAGGACAGAGGGAACTGTTCTATCACAGTGAGGACAGGGGGAACAGTTCGATCACAGTGAAGACAGGGGAAATGTTCTATCACAGTAAGGACTGGGGAACTGTTCTATCATAGTGAGGACGGGGGAACTTTTCTGTCACAGAGAGGACGGGGAACTGTTCTATCACAGTGAGGACAGGGGGAACAGTTCTATCACAGTGAGGAGAGGGGGTCTGTTCTATCAGAGTGAGGACAGAGCATCTGTTCTGACAGTGAGGACAGGGGAACTGCTCCATCACAGTGAAGACAGGGGAACTGTTCTGTTACAGTAAGACAGGGGAAATGTTCTTCCACGGTTAGGAGAGGGGAACTCTTCTATCACAGTGAGGACGGGGGAAATTTTCTGTCACAGAGAGGACGGGGGAATTGTTCTATCACAGTGAGGACAGGGGGAACAGTTCTATCACAGTGAGGACAGAGGATCTGTTCTATCACAGTGAGGACAGAGCATCTGTTCTGACAGTGAGGACAGGGGAACTGCTCCATCACAGTGAGGACAGGGGAACTGCTCTATAACAGTGAGGACAGGGGAACTGTTCTGTCATAGAGAGGACGGGGGAACGGTTCTATCACAGTGAGGACAGGGGGAACTGTTCTATCACAGTGAGGACAGGGGATCTGTTCTATCACAGTGAGGACAGGGGAACTGTTCTGTCACAGTGAGGACGGGGGAACTGTTCTATCACAGTTAGGATGGGGGAACTGTTTTTTTACAGTGAGGACTTAAGAACTGTTCTATCACAGTTTGGACAGGGGAACTGTTATATCACAGTGAGGACGGGGGAACTGTTCTATCACAGTGAGGACAGAGCATCTGTTCTGACAGTGAGGACAGGGGAACTGTTCTGTCACAGTGAGGACGGGGAAACTGTTCTATCACAGTGAGTACGGGGCAACTGTTCTGTCACAGAAAGGACAGGGGAACTGTTCTGTCACAGTGTGGACAAGGGATCTGTTCTATCACAGTTAGAAAGAGGGTACTGTTCGATGACAGTGAGTACAGGGGAACTGTTCTAACACAGTGAGGACAGCTGAACTGTTCTGTCACAGTGAAGACGGGGGAACTGTTCTATCACAGTGAGGACAGGGGAACTGTTCTGTCACAGTGAGGACGGGGGAACTGTTCTATCACAGTTAGGATGGGGGAACTGTTTTTTTACAGTGAGGACTTAAGAACTGTTCTATCACAGTTTGGACAGGGGAACTGTTCTATCACAGTGAGGACGGGGGAACTGTTCTGTCACAGAGAGGACGAGGAAACTGTTCTATCACAGTGAGGACAGGGGGACACTTCTATCACAGTGAGGACGGGGAAACTGTTCTATCACAGTGAGGACGGGGCAACTGTTCTGTCACAGAAAGGACAGGGGAAATGTTCTTCCACGGTTAGGACAGGGGAACTCTTCTATCACAGTGAGGACGGGGGAACTTTTCTGTCTCAGAGAGGATGGGGGAACTGTTCTATCACAGTCAGGACAGGGGGAACAGTTCTATTACAGTGAGGACAGGGGATCTGTTCTATCACAGTGAGGACAGAGCATCTGTTCTGACAGTGAGGACAGGGGAACTGCTCTATCACAGTGAGGACAGGGGAACTGTTCTATCACAGTTCGGACTCAGGAACTGTTCTGTCACAGTGAGGACGGGGGAACTGTTTGGTCACAGTGAGGATAGGGGATCTGTTCTATCACACTGAGGACGGGGGAAATGTTCTATCACAGTGAAGACGGAGGAACTGTTCTATAACAGTGAGGAATGGGAACTGTTCTGTCACAGTCAGGACAGGGGAACTGTTATATCACAGTGTGGACAGGGGGTCTGTTCTATCACAGAGAGGACAGGGGAACTGTTCTGTCACTGTGAGGACAGGGGAACTTTTCTGTCACTCTGAGGACAGGGGAACTGTTCAATCACAGTGAGGACAGGGGAACTGTTCTATCACAGTGAGGACAGAGGAACTGTTCTCTCACATTGAGGACGGGGGAACTGTTCTATCACAGTGAGGACGGGGGAACTGTTCTATCACAGTGAGGACGGGGGAACTGTTCTATCACAGTGAGGACGGGGGAACTCTTCTATCACAGTGAGGACGGGGGAACTGTTCTATCACAGTGAGGACGGGGGAACTGTTCTATCACAGTGAGGACGGGGGAACTGTTCTACCACAGAGAGGACAGGGGAACTGTTCTATCACAGTGAGGTCCAGGGAACTGTTCTGTCACAGAGAGGACGGGGGAAATGTTCTATCACAGTGAGGACGGGGCAACTGTTCTGTCACAGAAAGGACAGGGGAACTGTTTGGTCACAGTGCGAACAAGGGATCTGTTCTATCACAGTTAGAAAGAGGGTACTGTTCTGTCACAGTGAGGATGGGGGTACTGTTCTATCACAGTTAGTACGGGGGAACTGTTTTTTGACAGTGAGGACTTAAGAACTGTTCTATCATAGTTAGGACAGGGGAACTGTTCTATCAAAGTGAGGACAGGGGAACTGTTCTGTCACAGTGAGGACGGGGGAACTGTTCTGTTACAGTCAGACAGGGGAAATGTTCTTCCACGGTTAGGACAGGGGAACTCTTCTATCACAGTGAGGACGGGGGAAATGTTCTGTCACAGTGAGGACGGGGGAACTGTTCTATCACAGTGAGGACAGGGGGAACAGTTCTATCACAGTGAGGACAGGGGAACTGTTCTATCACAGTTAGGACTCAGGAACTGTTCTGTCACAGTGAGGACGGGGGAACTGTTTGGTCACAGTGAGGATAGGGGATCTGTTCTATCACAGTGAGGACAGGGGGAACTGGTCTATCACAGTGAGGACGGGGGAAATGTTCTATCACAGTGCAGACGGGAGAACTGTTCTATCACAGTGAGACGGGGGGAACTGTTCTATCACAGTGACGACAGGGGAACTGTTCTATCACAGTGAGGACCGGGGAACTGTTCTATCACAGTGTGGACGGGGGGAACTGTTCTATCACAGTGAGACGGGGGAAACTGTTCTATCACAGTGACGACAGGGGAACTGTTCTATCACAGTGTGGACGGGGGAACTGTTCTGTCACAGAGAGGACGGGGGAACTATTCTGTCACAGAGAGGACGGGGGAACTGTTGTTACACAGTGAGGAAGTGGGAACTGTTCTATCACAGTGAGCACGGGTAACTTTTCTGTCACAGTGAGGACAGGGGAACTGTTCTATCACAGTGAGGACGGGGGAACTGTTCTATCACAGTTAGGACTCAGGAACTGTTCTGACAGTGAGGACGGGGGAACTGTTTGGTCACAGTGAGGATAGGGGATCTGTTCTATCAGAGTGAGGACAGGGGAACTGTTCTATCACAGTGAGGACAGGGGAACTGTTCTATCACAGTGAGGACGGGAGAACTGTTCCATCACAGTTAGGACGGGGGAACTGTTTTTTGACAGTGAGGATTTAAGAACTGTTCTATCACAGTGAGGACAGGGGAACTGTTCTGTCACAGTGAGAATGGGGGAAATGTTCTATCACAGTGGGGACGGGGGAACGGTTCTATCACAGTGAAGACGGAGGAACTGTTCTGTCACAGTGAGGAAATGGAACTGTTCTGTCACAGTGAGGACAGGGAAACTGTTATATCACAGTGTGGACAGGGGGTCTGTTCTATCACAGAGAGGACAGGGGAACTGTTCTGTCACTGTGAGGACAGGGGAACTTTTCTGTCACAGTGAGGACAGGGGAACTGTTCTATCACAGTGAGGACGGGGGAACTGTTCTATCACAGTTAGGACTCAGGAACTGTTCTGACAGTGAGGACGGGGGAACTGTTTGGTCACAGTGAGGATAGGGGATCTGTTCTATCACAGTGAGGACAGGGGAACTGTTCTATCACAGTGAGGACAGGGCAACGTTCCCATCAGTCAGGACGGGTGAACTGTTCTTTCACAGTGTCGACAAGGAAACTGTTCTGTCACAGTCAGGACGGGGGAACTGTTCTATCACAGTGAGGACAGAGGGAACTGTTCTATCACAGTGAGGACAGGGGAACAGTTCGATCACAGTGAAGACAGGGGAAATGTTCTATCACAGTAAGGACTGGGGAACTGTTCTATCATAGTGAGGACGGGGGAACTTTTCTGTCACAGAGAGGACGGGGAACTGTTCTATCACAGTGAGGACAGGGGGAACAGTTCTATCACAGTGAGGAGAGGGGGTCTGTTCTATCAGAGTGAGGACAGAGCATCTGTTCTGACAGTGAGGACAGGGGAACTGCTCCATCACAGTGAAGACAGGGGAACTGTTCTGTTACAGTAAGACAGGGGAAATGTTCTTCCACGGTTAGGAGAGGGGAACTCTTCTATCACAGTGAGGACGGGGGAAATTTTCTGTCACAGAGAGGACGGGGGAATTGTTCTATCACAGTGAGGACAGGGGGAACAGTTCTATCACAGTGAGGACAGAGGATCTGTTCTATCACAGTGAGGACAGAGCATCTGTTCTGACAGTGAGGACAGGGGAACTGCTCCATCACAGTGAGGACAGGGGAACTGCTCTATAACAGTGTGGACAGGGAACTGTTCTATCACAGTTAGGACTCAGGAACTGTTCTATCACAGTGAGGACGGGGGAACTGTTCTATCACAGTGAGGACAGGGGAACTGTTCTGTCATAGAGAGGACGGGGGAACGGTTCTATCACAGTGAGGACAGGGGGAACTGTTCTATCACAGTGAGGACAGGGGATCTGTTCTATCACAGTGAGGACAGAGCATCTGTTCTGACAGTGAGGACAGGGGAACTGTTCTGTCACAGTGAGGACGGGGAAACTGTTCTATCACAGTGAGTACGGGGCAACTGTTCTGTCACAGAAAGGACAGGGGAACTGTTCTGTCACAGTGTGGACAAGGGATCTGTTCTATCACAGTTAGAAAGAGGGTACTGTTCGATGACAGTGAGTACAGGGGAACTGTTCTAACACAGTGAGGACAAGGGAACTGTTCTGTCACAGTGAGGACGGGGGAACTGTTCTATCACAGTTAGGATGGGGGAACTGTTTTTTTACAGTGAGGACTTAAGAACTGTTCTATCACAGTGAGGACAGGGGAACTGTTCTATCACAGTTTGGACAGGGGAACTGTTCTATCACAGTGAGGACGGGGGAACTGTTCTGTCACAGTGAAGACAGGGGAACTGTTCTGTCACAGTGAGGACGGGGGAACTGTTCTGTTACAGTAAGACAGGGGAAATGTTCTTCCACGGTTAGGACAGGGGAACTCTTCTATCACAGTGAGGACGGGGGAACTTTTCTGTCACAGAGAGGACGGGGGAACTGTTCTATCACAGTGAGGACGGGGGGAACTGTTCTATCACAGTGACGACAGGGGAACTGTTCTATCACAGTGAGGACGGGGGAACTGTTCTATCACAGTGAGGACGGGGGAACTGTTCTATCACAGTGAGGACGGGGGAACTGTTCTATCACAGTGAGGACCGGGGAACTGTTCTATCACAGTGTGGACGGGGGGAACTGTTCTATCACAGTGAGACGGGGGGAACTGTTCTATCACAGTGACGACAGGGGAACTGTTCTATCACAGTGTGGACGGGGGAACTGTTCTGTCACAGAGAGGACGGGGGAACTATTCTGTCGCAGAGAGGACGGGGGAACTGTTGTTACACAGTGAGGAAGTGGGAACTGTTCTATCACAGTGAGCACGGGTAACTTTTCTGTCACAGTGAGGACAGGGGAACTGTTCTATCACAGTGAGGACGGGGGAACTGTTCTATCACAGTTAGGACTCAGGAACTGTTCTGACAGTGAGGACGGGGGAACTGTTTGGTCACAGTGAGGATAGGGGATCTGTTCTATCAGAGTGAGGACAGGGGAACTGTTCTATCACAGTGAGGACAGGGGAACTGTTCTATCACAGTGAGGACGGGAGAACTGTTCCATCACAGTTAGGACGGGGGAACTGTTTTTTGACAGTGAGGATTTAAGAACTGTTCTATCACAGTGAGGACAGGGGAACTGTTCTGTCACAGTGAGAATGGGGGAAATGTTCTATCACAGTGGGGACGGGGGAACGGTTCTATCACAGTGAAGACGGAGGAACTGTTCTGTCACAGTGAGGAAATGGAACTGTTCTGTCACAGTGAGGACAGGGAAACTGTTATATCACAGTGTGGACAGGGGGTCTGTTCTATCACAGAGAGGACAGGGGAACTGTTCTGTCACTGTGAGGACAGGGGAACTTTTCTGTCACAGTGAGGACAGGGGAACTGTTCTATCACAGTGAGGACGGGGGAACTGTTCTATCACAGTTAGGACTCAGGAACTGTTCTGACAGTGAGGACGGGGGAACTGTTTGGTCACAGTGAGGATAGGGGATCTGTTCTATCACAGTGAGGACAGGGGAACTGTTCTATCACAGTGAGGACAGGGGAACTGTTCTATCACAGTGAGGACGGGGGAACTGTTCCATCACAGTTAGGACAGGGGAACTGTTTTTTGACAGTGAGGATTTAAGAACTGTTCTATCACAGTGAGGACAGGGGAACTGTTCTGTCACAGTGAGAATGGGGGAAATGTTCTATCACAGTGGGGACGGGGGAACGGTTCTATCACAGTGAAGACGGGGGAACTGTTCTGTCACAGTGAGGAATGGGAACTGTTCTGTCACAGTGAGGACAGGGAAACTGTTATATCACAGTGTGGACAGGGGGTCTGTTCTATCACAGAGAGGACAGGGGAACTGTTCTGTCACTGTGAGGACAGGGGAACTTTTCTGTCACTGTGAGGACAGGGGAACTGTTCAATCACAGTGAGTACAGGGGAACTGTTCTATCACAGTGAGGACAGAGGAACTGTTCTCTCACATTGAGGACGGGGGAACTGTTCTAGCACAGTGAGGACAGGGGAACTGTTCTATCACAGTGAGGACGGGGCAACTGTTCTGTCACAGAAAGGACAGGGGAAATGTTCTTCCACGGTTAGGACAGGGGAACTCTTCTATCACGGTGAGGACGGGGGAACTTTTCTGTCTCAGAGAGGATGGGGGAACTGTTCTATCACAGTCAGGACAGGGGGAACAGTTCTATTACAGTGAGGACAGGGGATCTGTTCTATCACAGTGAGGACAGAGCATCTGTTCTGACAGTGAGGACAGGGGAACTGCTCTATCACAGTGAGGACAGGGGAACTGTTCTATCACAGTTAGGACTCAGGAACTGTTCTGTCACAGTGAGGACGGGGGAACTGTTTGGTCACAGTGAGGATAGGGGATCTGTTCTATCACAGTGAGGACAGGGGGAACTGGTCTATCACACTGAGGACGGGGGAAATGTTCTATCACAGTGAAGACGGAGGAACTGTTCTATAACAGTGAGGAATGGGAACTGTTCTGTCACAGTCAGGACAGGGGAACTGTTATATCACAGTGTGGACAGGGGGTCTGTTCTATCACAGAGAGGACAGGGGAACTGTTCTGTCACTGTGAGGACAGGGGAACTTTTCTGTCACTCTGAGGACAGGGGAACTGTTCAATCACAGTGAGGACAGGGGAACTGTTCTATCACAGTGAGGACAGAGGAACTGTTCTCTCACATTGAGGACGGGGGAACTGTTCTATCACAGTGAGGACGGGGGAACTGTTCTATCACAGTGAGGACGGGGGAACTCTTCTATCACAGTGAGGACGGGGGAACTGTTCTACCACAGAGAGGACAGGGGAACTGTTCTATCACAGTGAGGTCCAGGGAACTGTTCTGTCACAGAGAGGACGGGGGAAATGTTCTATCACAGTGAGGACGGGGCAACTGTTCTGTCACAGAAAGGACAGGGGAACTGTTTGGTCACAGTGCGAACAAGGGATCTGTTCTATCACAGTTAGAAAGAGGGTACTGTTCTGTCACAGTGAGGATGGGGGTACTGTTCTATCACAGTTAGTACGGGGGAACTGTTTTTTGACAGTGAGGACTTAAGAACTGTTCTATCATAGTTAGGACAGGGGAACTGTTCTATCACAGTGAGGACAGGGGAACTGTTCTATCACAGTGAGGACGGGGAACTGTTCTATCAAAGTGAGGACAGGGGAACTGTTCTGTCACAGTGAGGACAGGGGAACTGTTCTGTTACAGTCAGACAGGGGAAATGTTCTTCCACGGTTAGGACAGGGGAACTCTTCTATCACAGTGAGGACGGGGGAACTGTTCTGTCACATAGAGGACGGGGGAACTGTTCTATCACAGTGAGGACAGGGGGAACAGTTCTATCACAGTGAGGACAGGGGAACTGTTCTATCTCAGTTAGGACTCAGGAACTGTTCTGTCACAGTGAGGACGGGGGAACTGTTTGGTCACAGTGAGGATAGGGGATCTGTTCTATCACAGTGAGGACAGGGGGAACTGGTCTATCACAGTGAGGACGGGGGAAATGTTCTATCACAGTGAAGACGGGAGAACTGTTCTATCACAGTGAGACGGGGGGAACTGTTCTATCACAGTGACGACAGGGGAACTGTTCTATCACAGTGAGGACCGGGGAACTGTTCTATCACAGTGTGGACGGGGGGAACTGTTCTATCACAGTGAGACGGGGGGAACTGTTCTATCACAGTGACGACAGGGGAACTGTTCTATCACAGTGTGGACGGGGGAACTGTTCTGTCACAGAGAGGACGGGGGAACTATTCTGTCACAGAGAGGACGGGGGAAATGTTGTTACACAGTGAGGAATTGGGAACTGTTCTATCACAGTGAGCACGGGTAACTTTTCTGTCACAGTGAGGACAGGGGAACTGTTCTATCACAGTGAGGACGGGGGAACTGTTCTATCACAGTTAGGACTCAGGAACTGTTCTGACAGTGAGGACGGGGGAACTGTTTGGTCACAGTGAGGATAGGGGATCTGTTCTATCAGAGTGAGGACAGGGGAACTGTTCTATCACAGTGAGGACAGGCGAACTGTTCTATCACAGTGAGGACGGGAGAACTGTTCCATCACAGTTAGGACGGGGGAACTGTTTTTTGACAGTGAGGATTTAAGAACTGTTCTATCACAGTGAGGACAGGGGAACTGTTCTGTCACAGTGAGAACGGGGGAACTGTTCTATCACAGTGGGGACGGGGGAACGGTTCTATCACAGTGAAGACGGAGGAACTGTTCTGTCACAGTGAGGAAATGGAACTGTTCTGTCACAGTGAGGACAGGGAAACTGTTATATCACAGTGTGGACAGGGGGTCTGTTCTATCACAGAGAGGACAGGGGAACTGTTCTGTCACTGTGAGGACAGGGGAACTTTTCTGTCACAGTGAGGACAGGGGAACTGTTCTATCACAGTGAGGACGGGGGAACTGTTCTATCACAGTTAGGACTCAGGAACTGTTCTGACAGTGAGGACGGGGGAACTGTTTGGTCACAGTGAGGATAGGGGATCTGTTCTATCACAGTGAGGACAGGGGAACTGTTCTATCACAGTGAGGACAGGGCAACGTTCCCATCAGTCAGGACGGGTGAACTGTTCTTTCACAGTGTCGACAAGGAAACTGTTCTGTCACAGTCAGGACGGGGGAACTGTTCTATAACAGTGAGGACAGAGGGAACTGTTCTATCACAGTGAGGACAGGGGGAACAGTTCGATCACAGTGAAGACAGGGGAAATGTTCTATCACAGTAAGGACTGGGGAACTGTTCTATCATAGTGAGGACGGGGGAACTTTTCTGTCACAGAGAGGACGGGGAACTGTTCTATCACAGTGAGGACAGGGGGAACAGTTCTATCACAGTGAGGAGAGGGGGTCTGTTCTATCAGAGTGAGGACAGAGCATCTGTTCTGACAGTGAGGACAGGGGAACTGCTCCATCACAGTGAAGACAGGGGAACTGTTCTGTTACAGTAAGACAGGGGAAATGTTCTTCCACGGTTAGGAGAGGGGAACTCTTCTATCACAGTGAGGACGGGGGAAATTTTCTGTCACAGAGAGGACGGGGGAATTGTTCTATCACAGTGAGGACAGGGGGAACAGTTCTATCACAGTGAGGACAGAGGATCTGTTCTATCACAGTGAGGACAGAGCATCTGTTCTGACAGTGAGGACAGGGGAACTGCTCCATCACAGTGAGGACAGGGGAACTGCTCTATAACAGTGAGGACAGGGGAACTGTTCTGTCATAGAGAGGACGGGGGAACGGTTCTATCACAGTGAGGACAGGGGGAACTGTTCTATCACAGTGAGGACAGGGGATCTGTTCTATCACAGTGAGGACAGGGGAACTGTTCTGTCACAGTGAGGACGGGGGAACTGTTCTATCACAGTTAGGATGGGGGAACTGTTTTTTTACAGTGAGGACTTAAGAACTGTTCTATCACAGTTTGGACAGGGGAACTGTTCTATCACAGTGAGGACGGGGGAACTGTTCTATCACAGTGAGGACAGAGCATCTGTTCTGACAGTGAGGACAGGGGAACTGTTCTGTCACAGTGAGGACGGGGAAACTGTTCTATCACAGTGAGTACGGGGCAACTGTTCTGTCACAGAAAGGACAGGGGAACTGTTCTGTCACAGTGTGGACAAGGGATCTGTTCTATCACAGTTAGAAAGAGGGTACTGTTCGATGACAGTGAGTACAGGGGAACTGTTCTAACACAGTGAGGACAGCTGAACTGTTCTGTCACAGTGAAGACGGGGGAACTGTTCTATCACAGTGAGGACAGGGGAACTGTTCTGTCACAGTGAGGACGGGGGAACTGTTCTATCACAGTTAGGATGGGGGAACTGTTTTTTTACAGTGAGGACTTAAGAACTGTTCTATCACAGTTTGGACAGGGGAACTGTTCTATCACAGTGAGGACGGGGGAACTGTTCTGTCACAGAGAGGACGAGGAAACTGTTCTATCACAGTGAGGACAGGGGGACACTTCTATCACAGTGAGGACGGGGAAACTGTTCTATCACAGTGAGGACGGGGCAACTGTTCTGTCACAGAAAGGACAGGGGAAATGTTCTTCCACGGTTAGGACAGGGGAACTCTTCTATCACAGTGAGGACGGGGGAACTTTTCTGTCTCAGAGAGGATGGGGGAACTGTTCTATCACAGTCAGGACAGGGGGAACAGTTCTATTACAGTGAGGACAGGGGATCTGTTCTATCACAGTGAGGACAGAGCATCTGTTCTGACAGTGAGGACAGGGGAACTGCTCTATCACAGTGAGGACAGGGGAACTGTTCTATCACAGTTAGGACTCAGGAACTGTTCTGTCACAGTGAGGACGGGGGAACTGTTTGGTCACAGTGAGGATAGGGGATCTGTTCTATCACACTGAGGACGGGGGAAATGTTCTATCACAGTGAAGACGGAGGAACTGTTCTATAACAGTGAGGAATGGGAACTGTTCTGTCACAGTCAGGACAGGGGAACTGTTATATCACAGTGTGGACAGGGGGTCTGTTCTATCACAGAGAGGACAGGGGAACTGTTCTGTCACTGTGAGGACAGGGGAACTTTTCTGTCACCCTGAGGACAGGGGAACTGTTCAATCACAGTGAGGACAGGGGAACTGTTCTATCACAGTGAGGACAGAGGAACTGTTCTCTCACATTGAGGACGGGGGAACTGTTCTATCACAGTGAGGACGGGGGAACTGTTCTATCACAGTGAGGACGGGGGAACTGTTCTATCACAGTGAGGACGGGGGAACTCTTCTATCACAGTGAGGACGGGGGAACTGTTCTATCACAGTGAGGACGGGGGAACTGTTCTATCACAGTGAGGACGGGGGAACTGTTCTACCACAGAGAGGACAGGGGAACTGTTCTATCACAGTGAGGTCCAGGGAACTGTTCTGTCACAGAGAGGACGGGGGAAATGTTCTATCACAGTGAGGACGGGGCAACTGTTCTGTCACAGAAAGGACAGGGGAACTGTTTGGTCACAGTGCGAACAAGGGATCTGTTCTATCACAGTTAGAAAGAGGGTACTGTTCTGTCACAGTGAGGATGGGGGTACTGTTCTATCACAGTTAGTACGGGGGAACTGTTTTTTGACAGTGAGGACTTAAGAACTGTTCTATCATAGTTAGGACAGGGGAACTGTTCTATCAAAGTGAGGACAGGGGAACTGTTCTGTCACAGTGAGGACGGGGGAACTGTTCTGTTACAGTCAGACAGGGGAAATGTTCTTCCACGGTTAGGACAGGGGAACTCTTCTATCACAGTGAGGACGGGGGAAATGTTCTGTCACAGTGAGGACGGGGGAACTGTTCTATCACAGTGAGGACAGGGGGAACAGTTCTATCACAGTGAGGACAGGGGAACTGTTCTATCACAGTTAGGACTCAGGAACTGTTCTGTCACAGTGAGGACGGGGGAACTGTTTGGTCACAGTGAGGATAGGGGATCTGTTCTATCACAGTGAGGACAGGGGGAACTGGTCTATCACAGTGAGGACGGGGGAAATGTTCTATCACAGTGAAGATGGGAGAACTGTTCTATCACAGTGAGACGGGGGGAACTGTTCTATCACAGTGACGACAGGGGAACTGTTCTATCACAGTGAGGACCGGGGAACTGTTCTATCACAGTGTGGACGGGGGGAACTGTTCTATCACAGTGAGACGGGGGGAACTGTTCTATCACAGTGACGACAGGGGAACTGTTCTATCACAGTGTGGACGGGGGAACTGTTCTGTCACAGAGAGGACGGGGGAACTATTCTGTCACAGAGAGGACGGGGGAACTGTTGTTACACAGTGAGGAAGTGGGAACTGTTCTATCACAGTGAGCACGGGTAACTTTTCTGTCACAGTGAGGACAGGGGAACTGTTCTATCACAGTGAGGACGGGGGAACTGTTCTATCACAGTTAGGACTCAGGAACTGTTCTGACAGTGAGGACGGGGGAACTGTTTGGTCACAGTGAGGATAGGGGATCTGTTCTATCAGAGTGAGGACAGGGGAACTGTTCTATCACAGTGAGGACAGGGGAACTGTTCTATCACAGTGAGGACGGGAGAACTGTTCCATCACAGTTAGGACGGGGGAACTGTTTTTTGACAGTGAGGATTTAAGAACTGTTCTATCACAGTGAGGACAGGGGAACTGTTCTGTCACAGTGAGAATGGGGGAAATGTTCTATCACAGTGGGGACGGGGGAACGGTTCTATCACAGTGAAGACGGAGGAACTGTTCTGTCACAGTGAGGAAATGGAACTGTTCTGTCACAGTGAGGACAGGGAAACTGTTATATCACAGTGTGGACAGGGGGTCTGTTCTATCACAGAGAGGACAGGGGAACTGTTCTGTCACTGTGAGGACAGGGGAACTTTTCTGTCACAGTGAGGACAGGGGAACTGTTCTATCACAGTGAGGACGGGGGAACTGTTCTATCACAGTTAGGACTCAGGAACTGTTCTGACAGTGAGGACGGGGGAACTGTTTGGTCACAGTGAGGATAGGGGATCTGTTCTATCACAGTGAGGACAGGGGAACTGTTCTATCACAGTGAGGACAGGGCAACGTTCCCATCAGTCAGGACGGGTGAACTGTTCTTTCACAGTGTCGACAAGGAAACTGTTCTGTCACAGTCAGGACGGGGGAACTGTTCTATCACAGTGAGGACAGAGGGAACTGTTCTATCACAGTGAGGACAGGGGGAACAGTTCGATCACAGTGAAGACAGGGGAAATGTTCTATCACAGTAAGGACTGGGGAACTGTTCTATCATAGTGAGGACGGGGGAACTTTTCTGTCACAGAGAGGACGGGGAACTGTTCTATCACAGTGAGGACAGGGGGAACAGTTCTATCACAGTGAGGAGAGGGGGTCTGTTCTATCAGAGTGAGGACAGAGCATCTGTTCTGACAGTGAGGACAGGGGAACTGCTCCATCACAGTGAAGACAGGGGAACTGTTCTGTTACAGTAAGACAGGGGAAATGTTCTTCCACGGTTAGGAGAGGGGAACTCTTCTATCACAGTGAGGACGGGGGAAATTTTCTGTCACAGAGAGGACGGGGGAATTGTTCTATCACAGTGAGGACAGGGGGAACAGTTCTATCACAGTGAGGACAGAGGATCTGTTCTATCACAGTGAGGACAGAGCATCTGTTCTGACAGTGAGGACAGGGGAACTGCTCCATCACAGTGAGGACAGGGGAACTGCTCTATAACAGTGTGGACAGGGGAACTGTTCTATCACAGTTAGGACTCAGGAACTGTTCTATCACAGTGAGGACGGGGGAACTGTTCTATCACAGTGAGGACAGGGGAACTGTTCTGTCATAGAGAGGACGGGGGAACGGTTCTATCACAGTGAGGACAGGGGGAACTGTTCTATCACAGTGAGGACAGGGGATCTGTTCTATCACAGTGAGGACAGAGCATCTGTTCTGACAGTGAGGACAGGGGAACTGTTCTGTCACAGTGAGGACGGGGAAACTGTTCTATCACAGTGAGTACGGGGCAACTGTTCTGTCACAGAAAGGACAGGGGAACTGTTCTGTCACAGTGTGGACAAGGGATCTGTTCTATCACAGTTAGAAAGAGGGTACTGTTCGATGACAGTGAGTACAGGGGAACTGTTCTAACACAGTGAGGACAAGGGAACTGTTCTGTCACAGTGAGGACGGGGGAACTGTTCTATCACAGTTAGGATGGGGGAACTGTTTTTTTACAGTGAGGACTTAAGAACTGTTCTATCACAGTGAGGACAGGGGAACTGTTCTATCACAGTTTGGACAGGGGAACTGTTCTATCACAGTGAGGACGGGGGAACTGTTCTGTCACAGTGAAGACAGGGGAACTGTTCTGTCACAGTGAGGACGGGGGAACTGTTCTGTTACAGTAAGACAGGGGAAATGTTCTTCCACGGTTAGGACAGGGGAACTCTTCTATCACAGTGAGGACGGGGGAACTTTTCTGTCACAGAGAGGACGGGGGAACTGTTCTATCACAGTGAGGACGGGGGGAACTGTTCTATCACAGTGACGACAGGGGAACTGTTCTATCACAGTGAGGACGGGGGAACTGTTCTATCACAGTGAGGACGGGGGAACTGTTCTATCACAGTGAGGACGGGGGAACTGTTCTATCACAGTGAGGACCGGGGAACTGTTCTATCACAGTGTGGACGGGGGGAACTGTTCTATCACAGTGAGACGGGGGGAACTGTTCTATCACAGTGACGACAGGGGAACTGTTCTATCACAGTGTGGACGGGGGAACTGTTCTGTCACAGAGAGGACGGGGGAACTATTCTGTCGCAGAGAGGACGGGGGAACTGTTGTTACACAGTGAGGAAGTGGGAACTGTTCTATCACAGTGAGCACGGGTAACTTTTCTGTCACAGTGAGGACAGGGGAACTGTTCTATCACAGTGAGGACGGGGGAACTGTTCTATCACAGTTAGGACTCAGGAACTGTTCTGACAGTGAGGACGGGGGAACTGTTTGGTCACAGTGAGGATAGGGGATCTGTTCTATCAGAGTGAGGACAGGGGAACTGTTCTATCACAGTGAGGACAGGGGAACTGTTCTATCACAGTGAGGACGGGAGAACTGTTCCATCACAGTTAGGACGGGGGAACTGTTCTATCACAGTGAGGACAGGGGAACTGTTCTGTCACAGTGAGAATGGGGGAAATGTTCTATCACAGTGGGGACGGGGGAACGGTTCTATCACAGTGAAGACGGAGGAACTGTTCTGTCACAGTGAGGAAATGGAACTGTTCTGTCACAGTGAGGACAGGGAAACTGTTATATCACAGTGTGGACAGGGGGTCTGTTCTATCACAGAGAGGACAGGGGAACTGTTCTGTCACTGTGAGGACAGGGGAACTTTTCTGTCACAGTGAGGACAGGGGAACTGTTCTATCACAGTGAGGACGGGGGAACTGTTCTATCACAGTTAGGACTCAGGAACTGTTCTGACAGTGAGGACGGGGGAACTGTTTGGTCACAGTGAGGATAGGGGATCTGTTCTATCACAGTGAGGACAGGGGAACTGTTCTATCACAGTGAGGACAGGGGAACTGTTCTATCACAGTGAGGACGGGGGAACTGTTCCATCACAGTTAGGACAGGGGAACTGTTTTTTGACAGTGAGGATTTAAGAACTGTTCTATCACAGTGAGGACAGGGGAACTGTTCTGTCACAGTGAGAATGGGGGAAATGTTCTATCACAGTGGGGACGGGGGAACGGTTCTATCACAGTGAAGACGGGGGAACTGTTCTGTCACAGTGAGGAATGGGAACTGTTCTGTCACAGTGAGGACAGGGAAACTGTTATATCACAGTGTGGACAGGGGGTCTGTTCTATCACAGAGAGGACAGGGGAACTGTTCTGTCACTGTGAGGACAGGGGAACTTTTCTGTCACTGTGAGGACAGGGGAACTGTTCAATCACAGTGAGTACAGGGGAACTGTTCTATCACAGTGAGGACAGAGGAACTGTTCTCTCACATTGAGGACGGGGGAACTGTTCTAGCACAGTGAGGACAGGGGAACTGTTCTATCACAGTGAGGACAGCGGAACTGTTCTATCACAGTTAGTACGGGGGAACTGTTCTGTCACAGTGAGGACGGGGGAACTGTTCTATCACAGTTAGTACGGGGGAACTGTCTTTTGACAGTGAGGACTTAAGAACTGTTCTATCATAGTTAGGACAGGGGAATTGTTCTATCACAGTGAGGACAGGGGAACTGCTCTGTCACAGTGAGGACGGGGGAACTTTTCTGTCACAGAGAGGACGGGGGAACTGTTCTATCACAGTGAGGACAGGGGGAACAGTTCTATTACAGTGAGGACAGGGGATCTGTTCTATCACAGTGAGGACAGAGCATCTGTTCTGACATTGAGGACAGGGGAACTGCTCTATCACAGTGAGGACAGGTGAACTGTTCTATCACAGTTAGGACTCAGGAACTGTTCTGTCAGAGTGAGGACGGGGGAACTGTTCTGTCACAGAGAGGATGGGGGAACTGTTCTGTCACAGTGAGTACAGGGGATCTGTTCTATCACAGTGAGGACGGGGAAATGTTCTATCACAGTGAAGACGGGAGAATTGTTCTATCACACTGCGGACAGGGGAACTGTTCTATCGCAGTGAGGACAGGGGAACTGTTCTATCACAGTGAGGACGGGGGAACTGTTCTATCACAGTGTGGACGGGAGAAATGTTCTATCACAGTGAGGACGGGGGAACTGTTCTATCACAGTGAGGACGGGGGAACTGTTCTATCACAGTGAGGACAGGGGAACTGTTCTATCACAGTGAGGACAGGGGAACTGTTCTATCACAGAGAGGACGGGGGAACTGTTCTATCTCAGTGAGGACGGGGGAACTGTTCTATCACAGTGAGAATGGGGGAAATGTTCTATCACAGTGGGGACGGGGGAACGGTTCTATCACAGTGAAGACGGAGGAACTGTTCTGTCACAGTGAGGAAATGGAACTGTTCTGTCACAGTGAGGACAGGGAAACTGTTATATCACAGTGTGGACAGGGGGTCTGTTCTATCACAGAGAGGACAGGGGAACTGTTCTGTCACTGTGAGGACAGGGGAACTTTTCTGTCACAGTGAGGACAGGGGAACTGTTCTATCACAGTGAGGACGGGGGAACTGTTCTATCACAGTTAGGACTCAGGAACTGTTCTGACAGTGAGGACGGGGGAACTGTTTGGTCACAGTGAGGATAGGGGATCTGTTCTATCACAGTGAGGACAGGGGAACTGTTCTATCACAGTGAGGACAGGGCAACGTTCCCATCAGTCAGGACGGGTGAACTGTTCTTTCACAGTGTCGACAAGGAAACTGTTCTGTCACAGTCAGGACGGGGGAACTGTTCTATCACAGTGAGGACAGAGGGAACTGTTCTATCACAGTGAGGACAGGGGGAACAGTTCGATCACAGTGAAGACAGGGGAAATGTTCTATCACAGTAAGGACTGGGGAACTGTTCTATCATAGTGAGGACGGGGGAACTTTTCTGTCACAGAGAGGACGGGGAACTGTTCTATCACAGTGAGGACAGGGGGAACAGTTCTATCACAGTGAGGAGAGGGGGTCTGTTCTATCAGAGTGAGGACAGAGCATCTGTTCTGACAGTGAGGACAGGGGAACTGCTCCATCACAGTGAAGACAGGGGAACTGTTCTGTTACAGTAAGACAGGGGAAATGTTCTTCCACGGTTAGGAGAGGGGAACTCTTCTATCACAGTGAGGACGGGGGAAATTTTCTGTCACAGAGAGGACGGGGGAATTGTTCTATCACAGTGAGGACAGGGGGAACAGTTCTATCACAGTGAGGACAGAGGATCTGTTCTATCACAGTGAGGACAGAGCATCTGTTCTGACAGTGAGGACAGGGGAACTGCTCCATCACAGTGAGGACAGGGGAACTGCTCTATAACAGTGTGGACAGGGGAACTGTTCTATCACAGTTAGGACTCAGGAACTGTTCTATCACAGTGAGGACGGGGGAACTGTTCTATCACAGTGAGGACAGGGGAACTGTTCTGTCATAGAGAGGACGGGGGAACGGTTCTATCACAGTGAGGACAGGGGGAACTGTTCTATCACAGTGAGGACAGGGGATCTGTTCTATCACAGTGAGGACAGAGCATCTGTTCTGACAGTGAGGACAGGGGAACTGTTCTGTCACAGTGAGGACGGGGAAACTGTTCTATCACAGTGAGTACGGGGCAACTGTTCTGTCACAGAAAGGACAGGGGAACTGTTCTGTCACAGTGTGGACAAGGGATCTGTTCTATCACAGTTAGAAAGAGGGTACTGTTCGATGACAGTGAGTACAGGGGAACTGTTCTAACACAGTGAGGACAAGGGAACTGTTCTGTCACAGTGAGGACGGGGGAACTGTTCTATCACAGTTAGGATGGGGGAACTGTTTTTTTACAGTGAGGACTTAAGAACTGTTCTATCACAGTGAGGACAGGGGAACTGTTCTATCACAGTTTGGACAGGGGAACTGTTCTATCACAGTGAGGACGGGGGAACTGTTCTGTCACAGTGAAGACAGGGGAACTGTTCTGTCACAGTGAGGACGGGGGAACTGTTCTGTTACAGTAAGACAGGGGAAATGTTCTTCCACGGTTAGGACAGGGGAACTCTTCTATCACAGTGAGGACGGGGGAACTTTTCTGTCACAGAGAGGACGGGGGAACTGTTCTATCACAGTGAGGACGGGGGGAACTGTTCTATCACAGTGACGACAGGGGAACTGTTCTATCACAGTGAGGACGGGGGAACTGTTCTATCACAGTGAGGACGGGGGAACTGTTCTATCACAGTGAGGACGGGGGAACTGTTCTATCACAGTGAGGACCGGGGAACTGTTCTATCACAGTGTGGACGGGGGGAACTGTTCTATCACAGTGAGACGGGGGGAACTGTTCTATCACAGTGACGACAGGGGAACTGTTCTATCACAGTGTGGACGGGGGAACTGTTCTGTCACAGAGAGGACGGGGGAACTATTCTGTCGCAGAGAGGACGGGGGAACTGTTGTTACACAGTGAGGAAGTGGGAACTGTTCTATCACAGTGAGCACGGGTAACTTTTCTGTCACAGTGAGGACAGGGGAACTGTTCTATCACAGTGAGGACGGGGGAACTGTTCTATCACAGTTAGGACTCAGGAACTGTTCTGACAGTGAGGACGGGGGAACTGTTTGGTCACAGTGAGGATAGGGGATCTGTTCTATCAGAGTGAGGACAGGGGAACTGTTCTATCACAGTGAGGACAGGGGAACTGTTCTATCACAGTGAGGACGGGAGAACTGTTCCATCACAGTTAGGACGGGGGAACTGTTTTTTGACAGTGAGGATTTAAGAACTGTTCTATCACAGTGAGGACAGGGGAACTGTTCTGTCACAGTGAGAATGGGGGAAATGTTCTATCACAGTGGGGACGGGGGAACGGTTCTATCACAGTGAAGACGGAGGAACTGTTCTGTCACAGTGAGGAAATGGAACTGTTCTGTCACAGTGAGGACAGGGAAACTGTTATATCACAGTGTGGACAGGGGGTCTGTTCTATCACAGAGAGGACAGGGGAACTGTTCTGTCACTGTGAGGACAGGGGAACTTTTCTGTCACAGTGAGGACAGGGGAACTGTTCTATCACAGTGAGGACGGGGGAACTGTTCTATCACAGTTAGGACTCAGGAACTGTTCTGACAGTGAGGACGGGGGAACTGTTTGGTCACAGTGAGGATAGGGGATCTGTTCTATCACAGTGAGGACAGGGGAACTGTTCTATCACAGTGAGGACAGGGGAACTGTTCTATCACAGTGAGGACGGGGGAACTGTTCCATCACAGTTAGGACAGGGGAACTGTTTTTTGACAGTGAGGATTTAAGAACTGTTCTATCACAGTGAGGACAGGGGAACTGTTCTGTCACAGTGAGAATGGGGGAAATGTTCTATCACAGTGGGGACGGGGGAACGGTTCTATCACAGTGAAGACGGGGGAACTGTTCTGTCACAGTGAGGAATGGGAACTGTTCTGTCACAGTGAGGACAGGGAAACTGTTATATCACAGTGTGGACAGGGGGTCTGTTCTATCACAGAGAGGACAGGGGAACTGTTCTGTCACTGTGAGGACAGGGGAACTTTTCTGTCACTGTGAGGACAGGGGAACTGTTCAATCACAGTGAGTACAGGGGAACTGTTCTATCACAGTGAGGACAGAGGAACTGTTCTCTCACATTGAGGACGGGGGAACTGTTCTAGCACAGTGAGGACAGGGGAACTGTTCTATCACAGTGAGGACAGCGGAACTGTTCTATCACAGTTAGTACGGGGGAACTGTTCTGTCACAGTGAGGACGGGGGAACTGTTCTATCACAGTTAGTACGGGGGAACTGTCTTTTGACAGTGAGGACTTAAGAACTGTTCTATCATAGTTAGGACAGGGGAATTGTTCTATCACAGTGAGGACAGGGGAACTGCTCTGTCACAGTGAGGACGGGGGAACTTTTCTGTCACAGAGAGGACGGGGGAACTGTTCTATCACAGTGAGGACAGGGGGAACAGTTCTATTACAGTGAGGACAGGGGATCTGTTCTATCACAGTGAGGACAGAGCATCTGTTCTGACATTGAGGACAGGGGAACTGCTCTATCACAGTGAGGACAGGTGAACTGTTCTATCACAGTTAGGACTCAGGAACTGTTCTGTCAGAGTGAGGACGGGGGAACTGTTCTGTCACAGAGAGGATGGGGGAACTGTTCTGTCACAGTGAGTACAGGGGATCTGTTCTATCACAGTGAGGACGGGGAAATGTTCTATCACAGTGAAGACGGGAGAATTGTTCTATCACACTGCGGACAGGGGAACTGTTCTATCGCAGTGAGGACAGGGGAACTGTTCTATCACAGTGAGGACGGGGGAACTGTTCTATCACAGTGTGGACGGGAGAAATGTTCTATCACAGTGAGGACGGGGGAACTGTTCTATCACAGTGAGGACGGGGGAACTGTTCTATCACAGTGAGGACAGGGGAACTGTTCTATCACAGTGAGGACAGGGGAACTGTTCTATCACAGAGAGGACGGGGGAACTGTTCTATCTCAGTGAGGACGGGGGAACTGTTCTATCACAGTGAGGACGGGGGAACTGTTCTATCACAGTGAGGACAGGGGAACTCTTCTATCACAATGAGGACGGGGGAACTGTTCTGTCACAGTGAGGACGGGGGAACTGATCTATCGCAGTGAGGACAGGGGAACTGTTCTATCACAGTGAGGACGGGGGAACTGTTCTATCACAGTGAGGACAGGGGAACTGTTCTGTCACAGACAGGACGGGGGAACTGTTCTATCACAGTTAGGACGGGGGAACTGTTTTTTGACAGTGAGGACTTAAGAACTGTTCTATCACAGTGAGGACAGGGGAACGGTTCTATCACAGTGAAGACGGAGGAACTGTTCTATAACAGTGAGGAATGGGAACAGTTCTGTCACAGTCAGGACAGGGGAACTGTTATATCACAGTGTGGACAGGGGGTCTGTTCTATCACAGAGAGGACAGGGGAACTGTTCTGTCACTGTGAGGACAGGGGAACTGTTCTGTCACTGTGAGGACAGGGGAACTGTTCTATCACAGTGAGGACAGGGGAACTGTTCTGTCACAGACAGGACGGGGAAACTGTTCTATCACAGTGAGGACAGGGGGAACAGTTCTATCGCAGTTAGGACTCAGGAACAGTTCTGTCACAGTGAGGACGGGGGAACTGTTTGGTCACAGTGAGGATAGGGGATCTGTTCTATCACAATGAGGACAGGGGGAACTGGTCTATCACAGTGTGGACGGGGGAAATGTTCTATCACAGTGAGGACAGGGGAACTGTTCTGTCACAGAGAGGACGGGGGAACTATTCTGTCACAGAGAGGAAGTGGGAACTGTTGTATCACAGTGAGCACGGGTAACTTTTCTGTCACAGTGAGTACAGGGGAACTGTTCTGTCACAGTGAGGACAGGGGAACTGTTCTATCACAGAGAGGACGGGGGAACTGTTCTATCACAGTGAGGACGGGGGAACTGTTCTATCACAGTGAGGACAGGGGGAACAGATCTATCACAGTGAGGACAGGGGATCTGTTCTATCACAGTGAAGACAGGGCATCTGTTCTGACAGTGAGGACAGGGGAACTGCTCTATAACAGTGAGGACAGGGGAACTGTTCTATCACAGTTAGGACTCAGGAACTGTTCTGTCACAGTGAGGACGGGGAAACTGTTCTATCACAGTGAGGACGGGGCAACTGTTCTGTCACAGAAAGGACAGGGGAACTGTTCTGTCACAGAGCGGACAAGGGATCTGTTCTATCACAGTTAGAAAGAGGGTACTGTTCTGTCACAGTGAGGATGGGGGTAGTGTTCTAACACAGTGAGGACAGCGGAACTGTTCTGTCACAGTGAGGACGGGGGAACTGTTCTATCATAGCTGGACAGGGGAATTGTTCTGTCACAGTGAGGACAGGGGAACTGTTCTGTTACAGTGAGAATGGGGGAAATGTTCTATCACAGTGGGGACAGGGGAACGGTTCTATCACAGTGAAGACGGAGGAACTGTTCTATAACAGTGAGGAATGGGAACTGTTCTGTCACAGTCAGGACAGGGGAACTTTTCTGTCACTGTGAGGACAGGGGAACTGTTCAATCACAGTGAGGACAGGGGAACTGTTCTATCACAGTGAGGACAGGGGAACTGTTCTGTCACAGTGAGAATGGGGGAAATGTTCTATCACAGTGGGGACGGGGGAACGGTTCTATCACAGTGAAGACGGAGGAACTGTTCTGTCACAGTGAGGAAATGGAACTGTTCTGTCACAGTGAGGACAGGGAAACTGTTATATCACAGTGTGGACAGGGGGTCTGTTCTATCACAGAGAGGACAGGGGAACTGTTCTGTCACTGTGAGGACAGGGGAACTTTTCTGTCACAGTGAGGACAGGGGAACTGTTCTATCACAGTGAGGACGGGGGAACTGTTCTATCACAGTTAGGACTCAGGAACTGTTCTGACAGTGAGGACGGGGGAACTGTTTGGTCACAGTGAGGATAGGGGATCTGTTCTATCACAGTGAGGACAGGGGAACTGTTCTATCACAGTGAGGACAGGGCAACGTTCCCATCAGTCAGGACGGGTGAACTGTTCTTTCACAGTGTCGACAAGGAAACTGTTCTGTCACAGTCAGGACGGGGGAACTGTTCTATCACAGTGAGGACAGAGGGAACTGTTCTATCACAGTGAGGACAGGGGGAACAGTTCGATCACAGTGAAGACAGGGGAAATGTTCTATCACAGTAAGGACTGGGGAACTGTTCTATCATAGTGAGGACGGGGGAACTTTTCTGTCACAGAGAGGACGGGGAACTGTTCTATCACAGTGAGGACAGGGGGAACAGTTCTATCACAGTGAGGAGAGGGGGTCTGTTCTATCAGAGTGAGGACAGAGCATCTGTTCTGACAGTGAGGACAGGGGAACTGCTCCATCACAGTGAAGACAGGGGAACTGTTCTGTTACAGTAAGACAGGGGAAATGTTCTTCCACGGTTAGGAGAGGGGAACTCTTCTATCACAGTGAGGACGGGGGAAATTTTCTGTCACAGAGAGGACGGGGGAATTGTTCTATCACAGTGAGGACAGGGGGAACAGTTCTATCACAGTGAGGACAGAGGATCTGTTCTATCACAGTGAGGACAGAGCATCTGTTCTGACAGTGAGGACAGGGGAACTGCTCCATCACAGTGAGGACAGGGGAACTGCTCTATAACAGTGTGGACAGGGGAACTGTTCTATCACAGTTAGGACTCAGGAACTGTTCTATCACAGTGAGGACGGGGGAACTGTTCTATCACAGTGAGGACAGGGGAACTGTTCTGTCATAGAGAGGACGGGGGAACGGTTCTATCACAGTGAGGACAGGGGGAACTGTTCTATCACAGTGAGGACAGGGGATCTGTTCTATCACAGTGAGGACAGAGCATCTGTTCTGACAGTGAGGACAGGGGAACTGTTCTGTCACAGTGAGGACGGGGAAACTGTTCTATCACAGTGAGTACGGGGCAACTGTTCTGTCACAGAAAGGACAGGGGAACTGTTCTGTCACAGTGTGGACAAGGGATCTGTTCTATCACAGTTAGAAAGAGGGTACTGTTCGATGACAGTGAGTACAGGGGAACTGTTCTAACACAGTGAGGACAAGGGAACTGTTCTGTCACAGTGAGGACGGGGGAACTGTTCTATCACAGTTAGGATGGGGGAACTGTTTTTTTACAGTGAGGACTTAAGAACTGTTCTATCACAGTGAGGACAGGGGAACTGTTCTATCACAGTTTGGACAGGGGAACTGTTCTATCACAGTGAGGACGGGGGAACTGTTCTGTCACAGTGAAGACAGGGGAACTGTTCTGTCACAGTGAGGACGGGGGAACTGTTCTGTTACAGTAAGACAGGGGAAATGTTCTTCCACGGTTAGGACAGGGGAACTCTTCTATCACAGTGAGGACGGGGGAACTTTTCTGTCACAGAGAGGACGGGGGAACTGTTCTATCACAGTGAGGACGGGGGGAACTGTTCTATCACAGTGACGACAGGGGAACTGTTCTATCACAGTGAGGACGGGGGAACTGTTCTATCACAGTGAGGACGGGGGAACTGTTCTATCACAGTGAGGACGGGGGAACTGTTCTATCACAGTGAGGACCGGGGAACTGTTCTATCACAGTGTGGACGGGGGGAACTGTTCTATCACAGTGAGACGGGGGGAACTGTTCTATCACAGTGACGACAGGGGAACTGTTCTATCACAGTGTGGACGGGGGAACTGTTCTGTCACAGAGAGGACGGGGGAACTATTCTGTCGCAGAGAGGACGGGGGAACTGTTGTTACACAGTGAGGAAGTGGGAACTGTTCTATCACAGTGAGCACGGGTAACTTTTCTGTCACAGTGAGGACAGGGGAACTGTTCTATCACAGTGAGGACGGGGGAACTGTTCTATCACAGTTAGGACTCAGGAACTGTTCTGACAGTGAGGACGGGGGAACTGTTTGGTCACAGTGAGGATAGGGGATCTGTTCTATCAGAGTGAGGACAGGGGAACTGTTCTATCACAGTGAGGACAGGGGAACTGTTCTATCACAGTGAGGACGGGAGAACTGTTCCATCACAGTTAGGACGGGGGAACTGTTCTATCACAGTGAGGACAGGGGAACTGTTCTGTCACAGTGAGAATGGGGGAAATGTTCTATCACAGTGGGGACGGGGGAACGGTTCTATCACAGTGAAGACGGAGGAACTGTTCTGTCACAGTGAGGAAATGGAACTGTTCTGTCACAGTGAGGACAGGGAAACTGTTATATCACAGTGTGGACAGGGGGTCTGTTCTATCACAGAGAGGACAGGGGAACTGTTCTGTCACTGTGAGGACAGGGGAACTTTTCTGTCACAGTGAGGACAGGGGAACTGTTCTATCACAGTGAGGACGGGGGAACTGTTCTATCACAGTTAGGACTCAGGAACTGTTCTGACAGTGAGGACGGGGGAACTGTTTGGTCACAGTGAGGATAGGGGATCTGTTCTATCACAGTGAGGACAGGGGAACTGTTCTATCACAGTGAGGACAGGGGAACTGTTCTATCACAGTGAGGACGGGGGAACTGTTCCATCACAGTTAGGACAGGGGAACTGTTTTTTGACAGTGAGGATTTAAGAACTGTTCTATCACAGTGAGGACAGGGGAACTGTTCTGTCACAGTGAGAATGGGGGAAATGTTCTATCACAGTGGGGACGGGGGAACGGTTCTATCACAGTGAAGACGGGGGAACTGTTCTGTCACAGTGAGGAATGGGAACTGTTCTGTCACAGTGAGGACAGGGAAACTGTTATATCACAGTGTGGACAGGGGGTCTGTTCTATCACAGAGAGGACAGGGGAACTGTTCTGTCACTGTGAGGACAGGTGAACTTTTCTGTCACTGTGAGGACATGGGAACTGTTCAATCACAGTGAGTACAGGGGAACTGTTCTATCACAGTGAGGACAGAGGAACTGTTCTCTCACATTGAGGACGGGGGAACTGTTCTAGCACAGTGAGGACAGGGGAACTGTTCTATCACAGTGAGGACAGCGGAACTGTTCTATCACAGTTAGTACGGGGGAACTGTTCTGTCACAGTGAGGACGGGGGAACTGTTCTATCACAGTTAGTACGGGGGAACTGTCTTTTGACAGTGAGGACTTAAGAACTGTTCTATCATAGTTAGGACAGGGGAATTGTTCTATCACAGTGAGGACAGGGGAACTGCTCTGTCACAGTGAGGACGGGGGAACTTTTCTGTCACAGAGAGGACGGGGGAACTGTTCTATCACAGTGAGGACAGGGGGAACAGTTCTATTACAGTGAGGACAGGGGATCTGTTCTATCACAGTGAGGACAGAGCATCTGTTCTGACATTGAGGACAGGGGAACTGCTCTATCACAGTGAGGACAGGTGAACTGTTCTATCACAGTTAGGACTCAGGAACTGTTCTGTCAGAGTGAGGACGGGGGAACTGTTCTGTCACAGAGAGGATGGGGGAACTGTTCTGTCACAGTGAGTACAGGGGATCTGTTCTATCACAGTGAGGACGGGGAAATGTTCTATCACAGTGAAGACGGGAGAATTGTTCTATCACACTGCGGACAGGGGAACTGTTCTATCGCAGTGAGGACAGGGGAACTGTTCTATCACAGTGAGGACGGGGGAACTGTTCTATCACAGTGTGGACGGGAGAAATGTTCTATCACAGTGAGGACGGGGGAACTGTTCTATCACAGTGAGGACGGGGGAACTGTTCTATCACAGTGAGGACAGGGGAACTGTTCTATCACAGTGAGGACAGGGGAACTGTTCTATCACAGAGAGGACGGGGGAACTGTTCTATCTCAGTGAGGACGGGGGAACTGTTCTATCACAGTGAGAATGGGGGAAATGTTCTATCACAGTGGGGACGGGGGAACGGTTCTATCACAGTGAAGACGGAGGAACTGTTCTGTCACAGTGAGGAAATGGAACTGTTCTGTCACAGTGAGGACAGGGAAACTGTTATATCACAGTGTGGACAGGGGGTCTGTTCTATCACAGAGAGGACAGGGGAACTGTTCTGTCACTGTGAGGACAGGGGAACTTTTCTGTCACAGTGAGGACAGGGGAACTGTTCTATCACAGTGAGGACGGGGGAACTGTTCTATCACAGTTAGGACTCAGGAACTGTTCTGACAGTGAGGACGGGGGAACTGTTTGGTCACAGTGAGGATAGGGGATCTGTTCTATCACAGTGAGGACAGGGGAACTGTTCTATCACAGTGAGGACAGGGCAACGTTCCCATCAGTCAGGACGGGTGAACTGTTCTTTCACAGTGTCGACAAGGAAACTGTTCTGTCACAGTCAGGACGGGGGAACTGTTCTATCACAGTGAGGACAGAGGGAACTGTTCTATCACAGTGAGGACAGGGGGAACAGTTCGATCACAGTGAAGACAGGGGAAATGTTCTATCACAGTAAGGACTGGGGAACTGTTCTATCATAGTGAGGACGGGGGAACTTTTCTGTCACAGAGAGGACGGGGAACTGTTCTATCACAGTGAGGACAGGGGGAACAGTTCTATCACAGTGAGGAGAGGGGGTCTGTTCTATCAGAGTGAGGACAGAGCATCTGTTCTGACAGTGAGGACAGGGGAACTGCTCCATCACAGTGAAGACAGGGGAACTGTTCTGTTACAGTAAGACAGGGGAAATGTTCTTCCACGGTTAGGAGAGGGGAACTCTTCTATCACAGTGAGGACGGGGGAAATTTTCTGTCACAGAGAGGACGGGGGAATTGTTCTATCACAGTGAGGACAGGGGGAACAGTTCTATCACAGTGAGGACAGAGGATCTGTTCTATCACAGTGAGGACAGAGCATCTGTTCTGACAGTGAGGACAGGGGAACTGCTCCATCACAGTGAGGACAGGGGAACTGCTCTATAACAGTGTGGACAGGGGAACTGTTCTATCACAGTTAGGACTCAGGAACTGTTCTATCACAGTGAGGACGGGGGAACTGTTCTATCACAGTGAGGACAGGGGAACTGTTCTGTCATAGAGAGGACGGGGGAACGGTTCTATCACAGTGAGGACAGGGGGAACTGTTCTATCACAGTGAGGACAGGGGATCTGTTCTATCACAGTGAGGACAGAGCATCTGTTCTGACAGTGAGGACAGGGGAACTGTTCTGTCACAGTGAGGACGGGGAAACTGTTCTATCACAGTGAGTACGGGGCAACTGTTCTGTCACAGAAAGGACAGGGGAACTGTTCTGTCACAGTGTGGACAAGGGATCTGTTCTATCACAGTTAGAAAGAGGGTACTGTTCGATGACAGTGAGTACAGGGGAACTGTTCTAACACAGTGAGGACAAGGGAACTGTTCTGTCACAGTGAGGACGGGGGAACTGTTCTATCACAGTTAGGATGGGGGAACTGTTTTTTTACAGTGAGGACTTAAGAACTGTTCTATCACAGTGAGGACAGGGGAACTGTTCTATCACAGTTTGGACAGGGGAACTGTTCTATCACAGTGAGGACGGGGGAACTGTTCTGTCACAGTGAAGACAGGGGAACTGTTCTGTCACAGTGAGGACGGGGGAACTGTTCTGTTACAGTAAGACAGGGGAAATGTTCTTCCACGGTTAGGACAGGGGAACTCTTCTATCACAGTGAGGACGGGGGAACTTTTCTGTCACAGAGAGGACGGGGGAACTGTTCTATCACAGTGAGGACGGGGGGAACTGTTCTATCACAGTGACGACAGGGGAACTGTTCTATCACAGTGAGGACGGGGGAACTGTTCTATCACAGTGAGGACGGGGGAACTGTTCTATCACAGTGAGGACGGGGGAACTGTTCTATCACAGTGAGGACCGGGGAACTGTTCTATCACAGTGTGGACGGGGGGAACTGTTCTATCACAGTGAGACGGGGGGAACTGTTCTATCACAGTGACGACAGGGGAACTGTTCTATCACAGTGTGGACGGGGGAACTGTTCTGTCACAGAGAGGACGGGGGAACTATTCTGTCGCAGAGAGGACGGGGGAACTGTTGTTACACAGTGAGGAAGTGGGAACTGTTCTATCACAGTGAGCACGGGTAACTTTTCTGTCACAGTGAGGACAGGGGAACTGTTCTATCACAGTGAGGACGGGGGAACTGTTCTATCACAGTTAGGACTCAGGAACTGTTCTGACAGTGAGGACGGGGGAACTGTTTGGTCACAGTGAGGATAGGGGATCTGTTCTATCAGAGTGAGGACAGGGGAACTGTTCTATCACAGTGAGGACAGGGGAACTGTTCTATCACAGTGAGGACGGGAGAACTGTTCCATCACAGTTAGGACGGGGGAACTGTTTTTTGACAGTGAGGATTTAAGAACTGTTCTATCACAGTGAGGACAGGGGAACTGTTCTGTCACAGTGAGAATGGGGGAAATGTTCTATCACAGTGGGGACGGGGGAACGGTTCTATCACAGTGAAGACGGAGGAACTGTTCTGTCACAGTGAGGAAATGGAACTGTTCTGTCACAGTGAGGACAGGGAAACTGTTATATCACAGTGTGGACAGGGGGTCTGTTCTATCACAGAGAGGACAGGGGAACTGTTCTGTCACTGTGAGGACAGGGGAACTTTTCTGTCACAGTGAGGACAGGGGAACTGTTCTATCACAGTGAGGACGGGGGAACTGTTCTATCACAGTTAGGACTCAGGAACTGTTCTGACAGTGAGGACGGGGGAACTGTTTGGTCACAGTGAGGATAGGGGATCTGTTCTATCACAGTGAGGACAGGGGAACTGTTCTATCACAGTGAGGACAGGGGAACTGTTCTATCACAGTGAGGACGGGGGAACTGTTCCATCACAGTTAGGACAGGGGAACTGTTTTTTGACAGTGAGGATTTAAGAACTGTTCTATCACAGTGAGGACAGGGGAACTGTTCTGTCACAGTGAGAATGGGGGAAATGTTCTATCACAGTGGGGACGGGGGAACGGTTCTATCACAGTGAAGACGGGGGAACTGTTCTGTCACAGTGAGGAATGGGAACTGTTCTGTCACAGTGAGGACAGGGAAACTGTTATATCACAGTGTGGACAGGGGGTCTGTTCTATCACAGAGAGGACAGGGGAACTGTTCTGTCACTGTGAGGACAGGGGAACTTTTCTGTCACTGTGAGGACAGGGGAACTGTTCAATCACAGTGAGTACAGGGGAACTGTTCTATCACAGTGAGGACAGAGGAACTGTTCTCTCACATTGAGGACGGGGGAACTGTTCTAGCACAGTGAGGACAGGGGAACTGTTCTATCACAGTGAGGACAGCGGAACTGTTCTATCACAGTTAGTACGGGGGAACTGTTCTGTCACAGTGAGGACGGGGGAACTGTTCTATCACAGTTAGTACGGGGGAACTGTCTTTTGACAGTGAGGACTTAAGAACTGTTCTATCATAGTTAGGACAGGGGAATTGTTCTATCACAGTGAGGACAGGGGAACTGCTCTGTCACAGTGAGGACGGGGGAACTTTTCTGTCACAGAGAGGACGGGGGAACTGTTCTATCACAGTGAGGACAGGGGGAACAGTTCTATTACAGTGAGGACAGGGGATCTGTTCTATCACAGTGAGGACAGAGCATCTGTTCTGACATTGAGGACAGGGGAACTGCTCTATCACAGTGAGGACAGGTGAACTGTTCTATCACAGTTAGGACTCAGGAACTGTTCTGTCAGAGTGAGGACGGGGGAACTGTTCTGTCACAGAGAGGATGGGGGAACTGTTCTGTCACAGTGAGTACAGGGGATCTGTTCTATCACAGTGAGGACGGGGAAATGTTCTATCACAGTGAAGACGGGAGAATTGTTCTATCACACTGCGGACAGGGGAACTGTTCTATCGCAGTGAGGACAGGGGAACTGTTCTATCACAGTGAGGACGGGGGAACTGTTCTATCACAGTGTGGACGGGAGAAATGTTCTATCACAGTGAGGACGGGGGAACTGTTCTATCACAGTGAGGACGGGGGAACTGTTCTATCACAGTGAGGACAGGGGAACTGTTCTATCACAGTGAGGACAGGGGAACTGTTCTATCACAGAGAGGACGGGGGAACTGTTCTATCTCAGTGAGGACGGGGGAACTGTTCTATCACAGTGAGGACGGGGGAACTGTTCTATCACAGTGAGGACAGGGGAACTCTTCTATCACAATGAGGACGGGGGAACTGTTCTGTCACAGTGAGGACGGGGGAACTGATCTATCGCAGTGAGGACAGGGGAACTGTTCTATCACAGTGAGGACGGGGGAACTGTTCTATCACAGTGAGGACAGGGGAACTGTTCTGTCACAGACAGGACGGGGGAACTGTTCTATCACAGTTAGGACGGGGGAACTGTTTTTTGACAGTGAGGACTTAAGAACTGTTCTATCACAGTGAGGACAGGGGAACGGTTCTATCACAGTGAAGACGGAGGAACTGTTCTATAACAGTGAGGAATGGGAACAGTTCTGTCACAGTCAGGACAGGGGAACTGTTATATCACAGTGTGGACAGGGGGTCTGTTCTATCACAGAGAGGACAGGGGAACTGTTCTGTCACTGTGAGGACAGGGGAACTGTTCTGTCACTGTGAGGACAGGGGAACTGTTCTATCACAGTGAGGACAGGGGAACTGTTCTGTCACAGACAGGACGGGGAAACTGTTCTATCACAGTGAGGACAGGGGGAACAGTTCTATCGCAGTTAGGACTCAGGAACAGTTCTGTCACAGTGAGGACGGGGGAACTGTTTGGTCACAGTGAGGATAGGGGATCTGTTCTATCACAATGAGGACAGGGGGAACTGGTCTATCACAGTGTGGACGGGGGAAATGTTCTATCACAGTGAGGACAGGGGAACTGTTCTGTCACAGAGAGGACGGGGGAACTATTCTGTCACAGAGAGGAAGTGGGAACTGTTGTATCACAGTGAGCACGGGTAACTTTTCTGTCACAGTGAGTACAGGGGAACTGTTCTGTCACAGTGAGGACAGGGGAACTGTTCTATCACAGAGAGGACAGGGGAACTGTTCTATCACAGTGAGGACGGGGGAACTGTTCTATCACAGTGAGGACAGGGGGAACAGATCTATCACAGTGAGGACAGGGGATCTGTTCTATCACAGTGAAGACAGGGCATCTGTTCTGACAGTGAGGACAGGGGAACTGCTCTATAACAGTGAGGACAGGGGAACTGTTCTATCACAGTTAGGACTCAGGAACTGTTCTGTCACAGTGAGGACGGGGAAACTGTTCTATCACAGTGAGGACGGGGCAACTGTTCTGTCACAGAAAGGACAGGGGAACTGTTCTGTCACAGAGCGGACAAGGGATCTGTTCTATCACAGTTAGAAAGAGGGTACTGTTCTGTCACAGTGAGGATGGGGGTAGTGTTCTAACACAGTGAGGACAGCGGAACTGTTCTGTCACAGTGAGGACGGGGGAACTGTTCTATCATAGCTGGACAGGGGAATTGTTCTGTCACAGTGAGGACAGGGGAACTGTTCTGTTACAGTGAGAATGGGGGAAATGTTCTATCACAGTGGGGACAGGGGAACGGTTCTATCACAGTGAAGACGGAGGAACTGTTCTATAACAGTGAGGAATGGGAACTGTTCTGTCACAGTCAGGACAGGGGAACTTTTCTGTCACTGTGAGGACAGGGGAACTGTTCAATCACAGTGAGGACAGGGGAACTGTTCTATCACAGTGAGGACAGGGGAACTGTTCTGTCACAGTGAGAATGGGGGAAATGTTCTATCACAGTGGGGACGGGGGAACGGTTCTATCACAGTGAAGACGGAGGAACTGTTCTGTCACAGTGAGGAAATGGAACTGTTCTGTCACAGTGAGGACAGGGAAACTGTTATATCACAGTGTGGACAGGGGGTCTGTTCTATCACAGAGAGGACAGGGGAACTGTTCTGTCACTGTGAGGACAGGGGAACTTTTCTGTCACAGTGAGGACAGGGGAACTGTTCTATCACAGTGAGGACGGGGGAACTGTTCTATCACAGTTAGGACTCAGGAACTGTTCTGACAGTGAGGACGGGGGAACTGTTTGGTCACAGTGAGGATAGGGGATCTGTTCTATCACAGTGAGGACAGGGGAACTGTTCTATCACAGTGAGGACAGGGCAACGTTCCCATCAGTCAGGACGGGTGAACTGTTCTTTCACAGTGTCGACAAGGAAACTGTTCTGTCACAGTCAGGACGGGGGAACTGTTCTATCACAGTGAGGACAGAGGGAACTGTTCTATCACAGTGAGGACAGGGGGAACAGTTCGATCACAGTGAAGACAGGGGAAATGTTCTATCACAGTAAGGACTGGGGAACTGTTCTATCATAGTGAGGACGGGGGAACTTTTCTGTCACAGAGAGGACGGGGAACTGTTCTATCACAGTGAGGACAGGGGGAACAGTTCTATCACAGTGAGGAGAGGGGGTCTGTTCTATCAGAGTGAGGACAGAGCATCTGTTCTGACAGTGAGGACAGGGGAACTGCTCCATCACAGTGAAGACAGGGGAACTGTTCTGTTACAGTAAGACAGGGGAAATGTTCTTCCACGGTTAGGAGAGGGGAACTCTTCTATCACAGTGAGGACGGGGGAAATTTTCTGTCACAGAGAGGACGGGGGAATTGTTCTATCACAGTGAGGACAGGGGGAACAGTTCTATCACAGTGAGGACAGAGGATCTGTTCTATCACAGTGAGGACAGAGCATCTGTTCTGACAGTGAGGACAGGGGAACTGCTCCATCACAGTGAGGACAGGGGAACTGCTCTATAACAGTGTGGACAGGGGAACTGTTCTATCACAGTTAGGACTCAGGAACTGTTCTATCACAGTGAGGACGGGGGAACTGTTCTATCACAGTGAGGACAGGGGAACTGTTCTGTCATAGAGAGGACGGGGGAACGGTTCTATCACAGTGAGGACAGGGGGAACTGTTCTATCACAGTGAGGACAGGGGATCTGTTCTATCACAGTGAGGACAGAGCATCTGTTCTGACAGTGAGGACAGGGGAACTGTTCTGTCACAGTGAGGACGGGGAAACTGTTCTATCACAGTGAGTACGGGGCAACTGTTCTGTCACAGAAAGGACAGGGGAACTGTTCTGTCACAGTGTGGACAAGGGATCTGTTCTATCACAGTTAGAAAGAGGGTACTGTTCGATGACAGTGAGTACAGGGGAACTGTTCTAACACAGTGAGGACAAGGGAACTGTTCTGTCACAGTGAGGACGGGGGAACTGTTCTATCACAGTTAGGATGGGGGAACTGTTTTTTTACAGTGAGGACTTAAGAACTGTTCTATCACAGTGAGGACAGGGGAACTGTTCTATCACAGTTTGGACAGGGGAACTGTTCTATCACAGTGAGGACGGGGGAACTGTTCTGTCACAGTGAAGACAGGGGAACTGTTCTGTCACAGTGAGGACGGGGGAACTGTTCTGTTACAGTAAGACAGGGGAAATGTTCTTCCACGGTTAGGACAGGGGAACTCTTCTATCACAGTGAGGACGGGGGAACTTTTCTGTCACAGAGAGGACGGGGGAACTGTTCTATCACAGTGAGGACGGGGGGAACTGTTCTATCACAGTGACGACAGGGGAACTGTTCTATCACAGTGAGGACGGGGGAACTGTTCTATCACAGTGAGGACGGGGGAACTGTTCTATCACAGTGAGGACGGGGGAACTGTTCTATCACAGTGAGGACCGGGGAACTGTTCTATCACAGTGTGGACGGGGGGAACTGTTCTATCACAGTGAGACGGGGGGAACTGTTCTATCACAGTGACGACAGGGGAACTGTTCTATCACAGTGTGGACGGGGGAACTGTTCTGTCACAGAGAGGACGGGGGAACTATTCTGTCGCAGAGAGGACGGGGGAACTGTTGTTACACAGTGAGGAAGTGGGAACTGTTCTATCACAGTGAGCACGGGTAACTTTTCTGTCACAGTGAGGACAGGGGAACTGTTCTATCACAGTGAGGACGGGGGAACTGTTCTATCACAGTTAGGACTCAGGAACTGTTCTGACAGTGAGGACGGGGGAACTGTTTGGTCACAGTGAGGATAGGGGATCTGTTCTATCAGAGTGAGGACAGGGGAACTGTTCTATCACAGTGAGGACAGGGGAACTGTTCTATCACAGTGAGGACGGGAGAACTGTTCCATCACAGTTAGGACGGGGGAACTGTTTTTTGACAGTGAGGATTTAAGAACTGTTCTATCACAGTGAGGACAGGGGAACTGTTCTGTCACAGTGAGAATGGGGGAAATGTTCTATCACAGTGGGGACGGGGGAACGGTTCTATCACAGTGAAGACGGAGGAACTGTTCTGTCACAGTGAGGAAATGGAACTGTTCTGTCACAGTGAGGACAGGGAAACTGTTATATCACAGTGTGGACAGGGGGTCTGTTCTATCACAGAGAGGACAGGGGAACTGTTCTGTCACTGTGAGGACAGGGGAACTTTTCTGTCACAGTGAGGACAGGGGAACTGTTCTATCACAGTGAGGACGGGGGAACTGTTCTATCACAGTTAGGACTCAGGAACTGTTCTGACAGTGAGGACGGGGGAACTGTTTGGTCACAGTGAGGATAGGGGATCTGTTCTATCACAGTGAGGACAGGGGAACTGTTCTATCACAGTGAGGACAGGGGAACTGTTCTATCACAGTGAGGACGGGGGAACTGTTCCATCACAGTTAGGACAGGGGAACTGTTTTTTGACAGTGAGGATTTAAGAACTGTTCTATCACAGTGAGGACAGGGGAACTGTTCTGTCACAGTGAGAATGGGGGAAATGTTCTATCACAGTGGGGACGGGGGAACGGTTCTATCACAGTGAAGACGGGGGAACTGTTCTGTCACAGTGAGGAATGGGAACTGTTCTGTCACAGTGAGGACAGGGAAACTGTTATATCACAGTGTGGACAGGGGGTCTGTTCTATCACAGAGAGGACAGGGGAACTGTTCTGTCACTGTGAGGACAGGGGAACTTTTCTGTCACTGTGAGGACAGGGGAACTGTTCAATCACAGTGAGTACAGGGGAACTGTTCTATCACAGTGAGGACAGAGGAACTGTTCTCTCACATTGAGGACGGGGGAACTGTTCTAGCACAGTGAGGACAGGGGAACTGTTCTATCACAGTGAGGACAGCGGAACTGTTCTATCACAGTTAGTACGGGGGAACTGTTCTGTCACAGTGAGGACGGGGGAACTGTTCTATCACAGTTAGTACGGGGGAACTGTCTTTTGACAGTGAGGACTTAAGAACTGTTCTATCATAGTTAGGACAGGGGAATTGTTCTATCACAGTGAGGACAGGGGAACTGCTCTGTCACAGTGAGGACGGGGGAACTTTTCTGTCACAGAGAGGACGGGGGAACTGTTCTATCACAGTGAGGACAGGGGGAACAGTTCTATTACAGTGAGGACAGGGGATCTGTTCTATCACAGTGAGGACAGAGCATCTGTTCTGACATTGAGGACAGGGGAACTGCTCTATCACAGTGAGGACAGGTGAACTGTTCTATCACAGTTAGGACTCAGGAACTGTTCTGTCAGAGTGAGGACGGGGGAACTGTTCTGTCACAGAGAGGATGGGGGAACTGTTCTGTCACAGTGAGTACAGGGGATCTGTTCTATCACAGTGAGGACGGGGAAATGTTCTATCACAGTGAAGACGGGAGAATTGTTCTATCACACTGCGGACAGGGGAACTGTTCTATCGCAGTGAGGACAGGGGAACTGTTCTATCACAGTGAGGACGGGGGAACTGTTCTATCACAGTGTGGACGGGAGAAATGTTCTATCACAGTGAGGACGGGGGAACTGTTCTATCACAGTGAGGACGGGGGAACTGTTCTATCACAGTGAGGACAGGGGAACTGTTCTATCACAGTGAGGACAGGGGAACTGTTCTATCACAGAGAGGACGGGGGAACTGTTCTATCTCAGTGAGGACGGGGGAACTGTTCTATCACAGTGAGGACAGGGGAACTCTTCTATCACAATGAGGACGGGGGAACTGTTCTGTCACAGTGAGGACGGGGGAACTGATCTATCGCAGTGAGGACAGGGGAACTGTTCTATCACAGTGAGGACGGGGGAACTGTTCTATCACAGTGAGGACAGGGGAACTGTTCTGTCACAGACAGGACGGGGGAACTGTTCTATCACAGTTAGGACGGGGGAACTGTTTTTTGACAGTGAGGACTTAAGAACTGTTCTATCACAGTGAGGACAGGGGAACGGTTCTATCACAGTGAAGACGGAGGAACTGTTCTATAACAGTGAGGAATGGGAACAGTTCTGTCACAGTCAGGACAGGGGAACTGTTATATCACAGTGTGGACAGGGGGTCTGTTCTATCACAGAGAGGACAGGGGAACTGTTCTGTCACTGTGAGGACAGGGGAACTGTTCTGTCACTGTGAGGACAGGGGAACTGTTCTATCACAGTGAGGACAGGGGAACTGTTCTGTCACAGACAGGACGGGGAAACTGTTCTATCACAGTGAGGACAGGGGGAACAGTTCTATCGCAGTTAGGACTCAGGAACAGTTCTGTCACAGTGAGGACGGGGGAACTGTTTGGTCACAGTGAGGATAGGGGATCTGTTCTATCACAATGAGGACAGGGGGAACTGGTCTATCACAGTGTGGACGGGGGAAATGTTCTATCACAGTGAGGACAGGGGAACTGTTCTGTCACAGAGAGGACGGGGGAACTATTCTGTCACAGAGAGGAAGTGGGAACTGTTGTATCACAGTGAGCACGGGTAACTTTTCTGTCACAGTGAGTACAGGGGAACTGTTCTGTCACAGTGAGGACAGGGGAACTGTTCTATCACAGAGAGGACAGGGGAACTGTTCTATCACAGTGAGGACGGGGGAACTGTTCTATCACAGTGAGGACAGGGGGAACAGATCTATCACAGTGAGGACAGGGGATCTGTTCTATCACAGTGAAGACAGGGCATCTGTTCTGACAGTGAGGACAGGGGAACTGCTCTATAACAGTGAGGACAGGGGAACTGTTCTATCACAGTTAGGACTCAGGAACTGTTCTGTCACAGTGAGGACGGGGAAACTGTTCTATCACAGTGAGGACGGGGCAACTGTTCTGTCACAGAAAGGACAGGGGAACTGTTCTGTCACAGAGCGGACAAGGGATCTGTTCTATCACAGTTAGAAAGAGGGTACTGTTCTGTCACAGTGAGGATGGGGGTAGTGTTCTAACACAGTGAGGACAGCGGAACTGTTCTGTCACAGTGAGGACGGGGGAACTGTTCTATCATAGCTGGACAGGGGAATTGTTCTGTCACAGTGAGGACAGGGGAACTGTTCTGTTACAGTGAGAATGGGGGAAATGTTCTATCACAGTGGGGACAGGGGAACGGTTCTATCACAGTGAAGACGGAGGAACTGTTCTATAACAGTGAGGAATGGGAACTGTTCTGTCACAGTCAGGACAGGGGAACTTTTCTGTCACTGTGAGGACAGGGGAACTGTTCAATCACAGTGAGGACAGGGGAACTGTTCTATCACAGTGAGGACAGGGGAACTGTTCTGTCACAGTGAGGACAGGGGAACTGTTCTGTCACAGTGAGTACGGGGGAACTGTTCTATCACAGTGAGGACGGGGGAACTGTTCTATCACAGTGAGGACCGGGGAACTGTTCTATCACAGTGTGGACGGGGGGAACTGTTCTATCACAGTGAGACGGGGGGAACTGTTCTATCACAGTGACGACAGGGGAACTGTTCTATCACAGTGTGGACGGGGGAACTGTTCTGTCACAGAGAGGACGGGGGAACTATTCTGTCGCAGAGAGGACGGGGGAACTGTTGTTACACAGTGAGGAAGTGGGAACTGTTCTATCACAGTGAGCACGGGTAACTTTTCTGTCACAGTGAGGACAGGGGAACTGTTCTATCACAGTGAGGACGGGGGAACTGTTCTATCACAGTTAGGACTCAGGAACTGTTCTGACAGTGAGGACGGGGGAACTGTTTGGTCACAGTGAGGATAGGGGATCTGTTCTATCAGAGTGAGGACAGGGGAACTGTTCTATCACAGTGAGGACAGGGGAACTGTTCTATCACAGTGAGGACGGGAGAACTGTTCCATCACAGTTAGGACGGGGGAACTGTTTTTTGACAGTGAGGATTTAAGAACTGTTCTATCACAGTGAGGACAGGGGAACTGTTCTGTCACAGTGAGAATGGGGGAAATGTTCTATCACAGTGGGGACGGGGGAACGGTTCTATCACAGTGAAGACGGAGGAACTGTTCTGTCACAGTGAGGAAATGGAACTGTTCTGTCACAGTGAGGACAGGGAAACTGTTATATCACAGTGTGGACAGGGGGTCTGTTCTATCACAGAGAGGACAGGGGAACTGTTCTGTCACTGTGAGGACAGGGGAACTTTTCTGTCACAGTGAGGACAGGGGAACTGTTCTATCACAGTGAGGACGGGGGAACTGTTCTATCACAGTTAGGACTCAGGAACTGTTCTGACAGTGAGGACGGGGGAACTGTTTGGTCACAGTGAGGATAGGGGATCTGTTCTATCACAGTGAGGACAGGGGAACTGTTCTATCACAGTGAGGACAGGGGAACTGTTCTATCACAGTGAGGACGGGGGAACTGTTCCATCACAGTTAGGACGGGGGAACTGTTTTTTGACAGTGAGGATTTAAGAACTGTTCTATCACAGTGAGGACAGGGGAACTGTTCTGTCACAGTGAGAATGGGGGAAATGTTCTATCACAGTGGGGACGGGGGGAACGGTTCTATCACAGTGAAGACGGGGGAACTGTTCTGTCACAGTGAGGAATGGGAACTGTTCTGTCACAGTGAGGACAGGGAAACTGTTATATCACAGTGTGGACAGGGGGTCTGTTCTATCACAGAGAGGACAGGGGAACTGTTCTGTCACATTGAGGACAGGGGAACTTTTCTATCACAGTGAGGACAGAGGAACTGTTCTCTCACATTGAGGACGGGGGAACTGTTCTAGCACAGTGAGGACAGGGGAACTGTTCTATCACAGTGAGGACAGCGGAACTGTTCTATCACAGTTAGTACGGGGGAACTGTTCTGTCACAGTGAGGACGGGGGAACTGTTCTATCACAGTTAGTACGGGGGAACTGTCTTTTGACAGTGAGGACTTAAGAACTGTTCTATCATAGTTAGGACAGGGGAATTGTTCTATCACAGTGAGGACAGGGGAACTGCTCTGTCACAGTGAGGACGGGGGAACTTTTCTGTCACAGAGAGGACGGGGGAACTGTTCTATCACAGTGAGGACAGGGGGAACAGTTCTATTACAGTGAGGACAGGGGGAACAGATCTATCACAGTGAGGACAGGGGATCTGTTCTATCACAGTGAAGACAGGGCATCTGTTCTGACAGTGAGGACAGGGGAACTGCTCTATAACAGTGAGGACAGGGGAACTGTTCTATCACAGTTAGGACTCAGGAACTGTTCTGTCACAGTGAGGACGGGGAAACTGTTCTATCACAGTGAGGACGGGGCAACTGTTCTGTCACAGAAAGGACAGGGGAACTGTTCTGTCACAGAGCGGACAAGGGATCTGTTCTATCACAGTTAGAAAGAGGGTACTGTTCTGTCACAGTGAGGATGGGGGTAGTGTTCTAACACAGTGAGGACAGCGGAACTGTTCTGTCACAGTGAGGACGGGGGAACTGTTCTATCATAGCTGGACAGGGGAATTGTTCTGTCACAGTGAGGACAGGGGAACTGTTCTGTTACAGTGAGAATGGGGGAAATGTTCTATCACAGTGGGGACAGGGGAACGGTTCTATCACAGTGAAGACGGAGGAACTGTTCTATAACAGTGAGGAATGGGAACTGTTCTGTCACAGTCAGGACAGGGGAACTTTTCTGTCACTGTGAGGACAGGGGAACTGTTCAATCACAGTGAGGACAGGGGAACTGTTCTATCACAGTGAGGACAGGGGAACTGTTCTGTCACAGTGAGGACAGGGGAACTGTTCTGTCACAGTGAGTACGGGGGAACTGTTCTATCACAGTGAGGACGGGGGAACTGTTCTATCACAGTGAGGACCGGGGAACTGTTCTATCACAGTGTGGACGGGGGGAACTGTTCTATCACAGTGAGACGGGGGGAACTGTTCTATCACAGTGACGACAGGGGAACTGTTCTATCACAGTGTGGACGGGGGAACTGTTCTGTCACAGAGAGGACGGGGGAACTATTCTGTCGCAGAGAGGACGGGGGAACTGTTGTTACACAGTGAGGAAGTGGGAACTGTTCTATCACAGTGAGCACGGGGGAACTGTTCTATCACAGTTAGGACTCAGGAACTGTTCTGACAGTGAGGACGGGGGAACTGTTTGGTCACAGTGAGGATAGGGGATCTGTTCTATCAGAGTGAGGACAGGGGAACTGTTCTATCACAGTGAGGACAGGGGAACTGTTCTATCACAGTGAGGACGGGAGAACTGTTCCATCACAGTTAGGACGGGGGAACTGTTTTTTGACAGTGAGGATTTAAGAACTGTTCTATCACAGTGAGGACAGGGGAACTGTTCTGTCACAGTGAGAATGGGGGAAATGTTCTATCACAGTGGGGACGGGGGAACGGTTCTATCACAGTGAAGACGGAGGAACTGTTCTGTCACAGTGAGGAAATGGAACTGTTCTGTCACAGTGAGGACAGGGAAACTGTTATATCACAGTGTGGACAGGGGGTCTGTTCTATCACAGAGAGGACAGGGGAACTGTTCTGTCACTGTGAGGACAGGGGAACTTTTCTGTCACAGTGAGGACAGGGGAACTGTTCTATCACAGTGAGGACGGGGGAACTGTTCTATCACAGTTAGGACTCAGGAACTGTTCTGACAGTGAGGACGGGGGAACTGTTTGGTCACAGTGAGGATAGGGGATCTGTTCTATCACAGTGAGGACAGGGGAACTGTTCTATCACAGTGAGGACAGGGGAACTGTTCTATCACAGTGAGGACGGGGGAACTGTTCCATCACAGTTAGGACGGGGGAACTGTTTTTTGACAGTGAGGATTTAAGAACTGTTCTATCACAGTGAGGACAGGGGAACTGTTCTGTCACAGTGAGAATGGGGGAAATGTTCTATCACAGTGGGGACGGGGGAACGGTTCTATCACAGTGAAGACGGGGGAACTGTTCTGTCACAGTGAGGAATGGGAACTGTTCTGTCACAGTGAGGACAGGGAAACTGTTATATCACAGTGTGGACAGGGGGTCTGTTCTATCACAGAGAGGACAGGGGAACTGTTCTGTCACATTGAGGACAGGGGAACTTTTCTATCACAGTGAGGACAGAGGAACTGTTCTCTCACATTGAGGACGGGGGAACTGTTCTAGCACAGTGAGGACAGGGGAACTGTTCTATCACAGTGAGGACAGCGGAACTGTTCTATCACAGTTAGTACGGGGGAACTGTTCTGTCACAGTGAGGACGGGGGAACTGTTCTATCACAGTTAGTACGGGGGAACTGTCTTTTGACAGTGAGGACTTAAGAACTGTTCTATCATAGTTAGGACAGGGGAATTGTTCTATCACAGTGAGGACAGGGGAACTGCTCTGTCACAGTGAGGACGGGGGAACTTTTCTGTCACAGAGAGGACGGGGGAACTGTTCTATCACAGTGAGGACAGGGGGAACAGTTCTATTACAGTGAGGACAGGGGATCTGTTCTATCACAGTGAGGACAGAGCATCTGTTCTGACATTGAGGACAGGGGAACTGCTCTATCACAGTGAGGACAGGTGAACTGTTCTATCACAGTTAGGACTCAGGAACTGTTCTGTCAGAGTGAGGACGGGGGAACTGTTCTGTCACAGAGAGGATGGGGGAACTGTTCTGTCACAGTGAGTACAGGGGATCTGTTCTATCACAGTGAGGACGGGGAAATGTTCTATCACAGTGAAGACGGGAGAATTGTTCTATCACACTGCGGACAGGGGAACTGTTCTATCGCAGTGAGGACAGGGGAACTGTTCTATCACAGTGAGGACGGGGGAACTGTTCTATCACAGTGTGGACGGGAGAAATGTTCTATCACAGTGAGGACGGGGGAACTGTTCTATCACAGTGAGGACGGGGGAACTGTTCTATCACAGTGAGGACAGGGGAACTGTTCTATCACAGTGAGGACAGGGGAACTGTTCTATCACAGAGAGGACGGGGGAACTGTTCTATCTCAGTGAGGACGGGGGAACTGTTCTATCACAGTGAGGACGGGGGAACTGTTCTATCACAGTGAGGACAGGGGAACTCTTCTATCACAATGAGGACGGGGGAACTGTTCTGTCACAGTGAGGACGGGGGAACTGATCTATCGCAGTGAGGACAGGGGAACTGTTCTATCACAGTGAGGACGGGGGAACTGTTCTATCACAGTGAGGACAGGGGAACTGTTCTGTCACAGACAGGACGGGGGAACTGTTCTATCACAGTTAGGACGGGGGAACTGTTTTTTGACAGTGAGGACTTAAGAACTGTTCTATCACAGTGAGGACAGGGGAACGGTTCTATCACAGTGAAGACGGAGGAACTGTTCTATAGCAGTGAGGAATGGGAACAGTTCTGTCACAGTCAGGACAGGGGAACTGTTATATCACAGTGTGGACAGGGGGTCTGTTCTATCACAGAGAGGACAGGGGAACTGTTCTGTCACTGTGAGGACAGGGGAACTGTTCTGTCACTGTGAGGACAGGGGAACTGTTCTATCACAGTGAGGACAGGGGAACTGTTCTGTCACAGACAGGACGGGGAAACTGTTCTATCACAGTGAGGACAGGGGGAACAGTTCTATCGCAGTTAGGACTCAGGAACAGTTCTGTCACAGTGAGGACGGGGGAACTGTTTGGTCACAGTGAGGATAGGGGATCTGTTCTATCACAATGAGGACAGGGGGAACTGGTCTATCACAGTGTGGACGGGGGAAATGTTCTATCACAGTGAGGACAGGGGAACTGTTCTGTCACAGAGAGGACGGGGGAACTATTCTGTCACAGAGAGGAAGTGGGAACTGTTGTATCACAGTGAGCACGGGTAACTTTTCTGTCACAGTGAGTACAGGGGAACTGTTCTGTCACAGTGAGGACAGGGGAACTGTTCTATCACAGAGAGGACAGGGGAACTGTTCTATCACAGTGAGGACGGGGGAACTGTTCTATCACAGTGAGGACAGGGGGAACAGATCTATCACAGTGAGGACAGGGGATCTGTTCTATCACAGTGAAGACAGGGCATCTGTTCTGACAGTGAGGACAGGGGAACTGCTCTATAACAGTGAGGACAGGGGAACTGTTCTATCACAGTTAGGACTCAGGAACTGTTCTGTCACAGTGAGGACGGGGAAACTGTTCTATCACAGTGAGGACGGGGCAACTGTTCTGTCACAGAAAGGACAGGGGAACTGTTCTGTCACAGAGCGGACAAGGGATCTGTTCTATCACAGTTAGAAAGAGGGTACTGTTCTGTCACAGTGAGGATGGGGGTAGTGTTCTAACACAGTGAGGACAGCGGAACTGTTCTGTCACAGTGAGGACGGGGGAACTGTTCTATCATAGTTAGGACAGGGGAATTGTTCTGTCACAGTGAGGACAGGGGAACTGTTCTGTTACAGTGAGAATGGGGGAAATGTTCTATCACAGTGGGGACAGGGGAACGGTTCTATCACAGTGAAGACGGAGGAACTGTTCTATAACAGTGAGGAATGGGAACTGTTCTGTCACAGTCAGGACAGGGGAACTTTTCTGTCACTGTGAGGACAGGGGAACTGTTCAATCACAGTGAGGACAGGGGAACTGTTCTATCACAGTGAGGACAGGGGAACTGTTCTGTCACAGTGAGGACAGGGGAACTGTTCTGTCACAGACAGGACGGGGAAACTGTTCTATCACAGTGAGGACAGGGGGAACAGTTCTATCGCAGTTAGGACTCAGGAACAGTTCTGTCACAGTGAGGACGGGGGAACTGTTTGGTCACAGTGAGGATAGGGGAACTGTTCTATCACAGTGAGGACAGGGGAACTGTTCTATCACAGTGAGGACGGGGGAACAGTTCTATCACAGTGAGGACAGGGGAACGTTCCCATCACAGTGAGGACTGGGAAACTGTTCTATCACAGTGAGGACGGGAGAACTGTGCTGTTACAGTAAGGACAGGGGAACTGCTCTTCCACAGTTAGGACAGGAGAACTGTTCTATCACAGTGAGGACCGGGGATCTGTTCTATCACAATGAGGACGGGGGAACTGTTCCGTCACAGAGAGGACGGGGGAACTGTTCTATCACAGTGAGGACAGGGGGAACAGTTCTATCACAGTGAGGACAGGGGATCTGTTCTATCACAGTGAAGACAGGCCATCTGTTCTGACAGTGAGGACAGGTGAACTGTTCTATCACAGTTAGGACTCAGGAACTGTTCTGTCACAGTGAGGACGGGGAAACTGTTCTATCACAGTGAGGACGGGGCAACTGTTCTGTCACAGAAAGGACAGGGGAACTGTTCTATCACAGTGAGTACAGGGGAACTGTTCTATCACAGTTAGGACGGGGGAACTGTTTTTTGACAGTGAGGACTTAAGAACTGTTCTGTCACAGTGAGGACAGGGGAACTGTTCTGTCACAGTGAGGACAGGGGAACTGTTCTATCACAGTGAGGACAGGGGAACTGTTCTGTCACAGACAGGACGGGGAAACTGTTCTATCACAGTGAGGACAGGGGGAATAGTTCTATTACAGTGAGGACCGGGGAACTGTTCTATCACAGTGAGGACAGGGGGAACTGGTCTATCACAGTGAGGACAGGGGGAACTGTTCTATCACAGTGAGGACAGGGGAACTGTTCTATCACAGTGAGGACAGGGGAACTGTTCTATCACAGTGAGAACGGGGGAACTGTTCTGTCACAGAGAGGACGGGGGAACTATTCTGTCACAGAGAGGACGGGGGAACTGTTCTATCACTGTGAGGACGGGGGAACTTTTCTGTCACTGTGAGGACAGGGGAACTGTTCAATCACAGTGAGGACAGGGGAACTGTTCTATCACAGTGAGGACAGGGGAACTGTTCTGTCACAGACAGGACGGGGAAACTGTTCTATCACAGTGAGGACAGGGGGAACAGTTCTATCACAGTTAGGACTCAGGAACAGTTCTTTCACAGAGAGGACGGGGGAACTATTCTGTCACAGAGAGGACAGGGGAACTGTTCTGTCACAGAGAGGAAGTGGGAACTGTTGTATCACAGTGAGCACGGGTAACTTTTCTGTCACAATGAGGACAGGGGAACTGTTCAATCACAGTGAGGACGGGGGAACTGTTCTGTCACAGAGAGGACGGGGGAACTGTTCTATCACAGAGAGGACAGGGGGAACAGTTCTATCACAGTGAGGACAGGGGAACGTTCCCATCACAGTGAGGACTGGGAAACTGTTCTATCACAGTGAGGACGGGAGAACTGTGCTGTTACAGTAAGGACAGGGGAACTGCTCTTCCACAGTTAGGACAGGAGAACTGTTCTATCACAGTTAGGACTCAGGAACTGTTCTGTCACAGTGAGGACGGGGAAACTGTTCTGTCACAGAAAGGACAGGGGAACTGTTCTGTCACAGAAAGGACAGGGGAACTGTTCTGTCACAGTGCGGACAAGGGATCTGTTCTATCACAGTTAGAAAGAGGGTACTGTTCTATCACAGTGAGTACAGGGGAACTGTTCTATCACAGTTAGGACGGGGGAACTGTTTTTTGACAGTGAGGACTTAAGAACTGTTCTATCATAGTTAGGACAGGGGAACTGTTCTGTCACAGTGAGGATAGGGGAACTGTTCTATCACAGTGAGGACAGGGGAACTGTTCTGTCACAGTGAGAATGGGGGAAATGTTCTATCACAGTGGGGACGGGGGAACGGTTCTATCACAGTGAAGACGGAGGAACTGTTCTATAACAGTGAGGAATGGGAACTGTTCTGTCACAGTCAGGACAGGGGAACTGTTATATCACAGTGTCGACAGGGGGTCTGTTCTATCACAGACAGGACAGGGGAACTGTTCTGTCACTGTGAGGACAGGGGAACTGTTCTATCACAGTGAGGACAGGGGAACTGTTCTGTCACAGACAGGACGGGGAAACTGTTCTATCACAGTGAGGACAGGGGGAACAGTTCTATCGCAGTGAGGACAGGGGATCTGTTCTATCACAGTGAGGACGGGGGAGCTGTTCTGTCACAGACAGGAATGGGAAACTGTTCTGTCACAGTGAGGACAGGGCGAACAGTTCTATCACAATGAGGACGGGAAACTGTTCTATCACAGTGAGGACGGGGGAACTGTTCTATCACAGTGAAGACAGGGGAACTGTTCTATCACAGTGAGGACAGGGGGACTGTTCTATCAAAGTGGGAACGGGGGAACTGTTCTATCACAGTGTGGCCAAGGGAACTGTTCTATCACAGTGAGACCAGGGGAACTGTTCTGTCACTGTCAGGACAGTGGAACTGTTCTGTCACAGTGAGGACAGGGGAAGTGTTCTATCACAGTGAGGACAGGGGAACTTTTCTATCACAGTGACGACGGGGGAACTGTTCTGTCACAGTGAGGACAGGGGAACTTTTCTATCACAGTGAGGACAGGGGAAGTGTTCTATCACAGTGACGACGGGGGAACTGTTCTGTCACAGTGAGGACAGGGGAACTTTTCTATCACAGTGAGGACAGGGGAAGTGTTCTATCACAGTGACGACGGGGGAACTGTTCTATCACAGTGACGACGGGGGAACTGTTCTGTCACAGAGAGGACAAGGGAACTTTTCTGTCACCGTGTGGAAAAGAGAACTGTTGTATCACATTTCGAAAGAGGGAACTGTTCTATCAGAGTGAGTACAGGGGAACTGTTCTATCACAGAGAGGACGCGAGAACTGTTCTCTCACTGTGAGGACAGGGGAAATGATCAGTCACAATTAGGACAGGGGAACTGTTCTATCACAGTGAGGACGGGGGAACTGTTCTGTCACAGAGAGGAAGTGGGAACTGTTGTATCACAGAGAGGACAGGGGGAACAGTTGTATCAAAGTGAGGACAGGGGAACGTTCCCATCACAGTGAGGACTGGGAAACTGTTCTATCACAGTGAGGACAGGGGAACTGTTCTGTCACAGTGAGGACGGAGAAACTGTTCTATCACAATTAGGACGGGGGAACTGTTCCATCACAGTGATGTCTGGGGAACTGTTCTGTCACAGTTAGGACGGGGGAACTGTTCCATCACAGCGAGGATGGGTAGAAGTATTCTATCACAATTAGGACAGGGGAACTGTTCTATCACAGTGATGTCTGGGGAACTGTTCTATCACAGTGAGACGGGGGGAACTGTTCTATCACAGTGAGACGGGGGGAACTGTTCTATCACAGTGTGGACAGGGGAACTGTTCTATCACATTGAGGACGGGGGAACTGTTCTATCACAGTGAGGACAAGGGAACTGTTCTGTCACAGTGTGGACAAGGGAACTGTTATATCACAGTGAGGACTGGGTACTGCTCTATCATAGTAAGGACGGGGGAACTGTTCTATCACAGTGTGGACAGGGGGAACAGTTCTATCACAGTGAGAACGGTGGAACTGTTCTATCACAGTGTGGACAAGGGAACTGGTCTGTCACAATGAGGACGGGGGAACTGTTCAATCACAGTGAGGACGGGGGAACAGTTCTATCACTGTGAGGACAGGGGAACGTTTCCATCACAGTCAGGACGGGTGAACTGTTCTTTCACAGTGTGGACAAGGGAACTGTTCTATCACAGTGAGGATGGGGGAACTGTTCTGTCACAGTGAGGACAGGAGAACTGCTCTTCCACATTGAGGACGGGGGAACTGTCCTATCACAGTGACAACAGGGGAACTGTTCTATCAAAGTGAGGACGGGGGAACCGTTCTGTCACAGTGAGACCGGGGATCTGTTCTGTGACAGTGAGGACAGGGGAACTGTTCTATCACAGTGAGGACAGGGGGACTTTTGTATCACAGTGAGGACGGGGCAGTGCTTCTATCACAGTGAGTACAGGGGAACTGTACTAACACAGTGAGGATGGAGGAACTGTTCTATCACAGTGAGGACAATAGAACTGTTCTATCACAGTGAGGACCGGGGAACTGTTCTATCACAGTGAGGACAGGGGAACTGTTCTATCACAGTGAGGACAGGGGAACTGTTCTATCACAGTGAGGACAGGGGAACTGTTCTATCACAGTGAGGACAGGGGAACTGTTCTATCACAGTGAGGACGGGGAACTGTTCTATCACAGTGAGGACGGGGAACTGTTCTATCACAGTGAGGTCGGGGGAACGGTTCTATCACAGTGTGGACATGGGAACTGTGCTATCACAGTGAGGACGGGGAACTGTTCTATCACAGTGAAACTGGGGGAACTGTTCTGTCACTGTCAGGACAGGGGAACTGTGCTATCACAGTGAGGACAGAGGATCTGTTCTATCACAGTGAGGACAGGGGAAACATTTCTATCAGAGTGAGGACGGGGGAACTGTCCTCACGGTAATTGAACTGTTCCCCCGTCCTCACTTTGATAGAACTGTTCCGCCTATCACAGTGAGGACAGGGGAACAGTTCTATCACAGTGTGGACAGGGGAAGTATTCTATCACAGTGAGGACGGGTAAACTGTTCTATCACAGTGATGACTGGGGAACTGTTCTGTCACAGAGAGGACGGGGAACTGTTCTGTTACAGTGAGGACGGGGAACTGTTCTATCACAGTGTGGACAGGGGAACTGTTCTATCACAGTGATGACCGGGGGAACTGTTCTATCACAGTGAGGACAGGGGAAAAGTTCTATCACAGTGTGGACAGGGGAAGTATTCTATCACAGTGAGGACGGGTAAACTGTTCTATCACAGTGATGACTGGGGAACTGTTCTGTCACAGAGAGGACGGGGAACTGTTCTGTTACAGTGAGGACGTGGAACTGTTCTATCACAGTGTGGACAGGGGAACTGTTCTATCACAGTGAGGACGGGGGAACGTTTCAAACTCAGTGAGGACGGGGGAAATGTTCTGTCACAGAGATGACGGGGGAACTGTTCTAGCACAGTGTGGACAGGGGAACTGTTCTGTCACAATGAGGACAGGAGAAGAGCTCTTCCACATTGAGGACGGGGGAACTGTCCTATCACAGTGACAACAGGGGAACTGTTCTATCAGAGTCAGGACAGGGGAACTGTTCTCTCACAGTGAGGCCGGGGATCTGTTCTATCACATTTAGGACGGGGGAACTGTTCTTTCACAGCTAGGACAGCAGAACTGTTCTATCACAGTGAGGACAGATGAACTGTTCTATCACAGTGAGGACGGGGAACATTCCTATAACAGTGAGGACGGGGGATCTGTTCTGTCTCAGTGTGGACAGGGGAACTGTTCTTCCACAGTGAGGAGGGGGGAACTGTTCTATCACAGTGAGGGCAATAGAACGGTTCTGTCACAGTGAGGACGGGGAACTGTTCTATCGCAGTGTGGACCGGGGAACTGTTCTATCACAGTGAGAACAGGGGAACTGCTGTATTACAATGAGGACGGGGGAACTGTTTTATCACAGTGTGGAGAGGGGAAGTATTCTATCACAGTGTGGAGAGGGGAAGTATTCTATCACAGTGATGACTGGGGAACTGGTCTGTCACAGTGAGGACGGGGAACTGTTCTATCACAGTGTGGACAGGGGAACTGTTCTATCACAGTGATGACCGGGGGAACTGTTCTATCACAGTGAGGACCGGGGGAACAGTTCTATCACAGTGAGGACGGGGGAATGTTTCAAACTCAGTGAGGACGGGGGAAATGTTCTGTCACAGTGAGGACAGGAGAACTGCTCTTCCACATTGAGGACGGGGGAACTGTCCTATCACAGTGACAACAGGGGAACTGTTCTATCAGAGTCAGGACAGGGGAACTGTTCTCTCACAGTGAGGCCGGGGATCTGTTCTATCACATTTAGGACGGGGTAACTGTTCTTTCACAGCTAGGAGAGCAGAACTGTTCTATCACAGTGAGGACAGATGAACTGTTCTATCACAGTGAGGACAGGGGAACCGCTCTGTCACAGTGAGGACAGGGGAACCGCTCTGTCACAGTGAGGACGGGGAACTGCTCTATCACAGTGAGGACAGGGGGAACAGTTCTATCACAGTGAGGACGGGGGAACGTTTCAATCTCAGTGAGGACGGGGGTACTGTTCTGTCACAGAGAGGATGGGGGAACTGTTCTATCACAGTGTGGACAGGGGAACTGTTCTATCACAGTGAGGACGGGGAACATTCCTATCACAGTGAGGACGGGGGATCTGTTCTGTCTCAGTGTGGACAGGGGAACTGTTCTTCCACAGTGAGGAGGGGGGAACTGTTCTATCACAGTGAGGGCAATAGAACGGTTCTGTCACAGTGAGGACGGGGAACTGTTCTATCGCAGTGTGGACCGGGGAACTGTTCTATCACAGTGAGAACAGGGGAACTGCTGTATTACAATGAGGACGGGGGAACTGTTCTATCACAGTGTGGAGAGGGGAACTGTTATATCACAGTGATGACTGGGGAACTGTTCTGTCACAGTGAGGACAGGGGTACTGTTCTATCACAGTGTGGACGGGGGAAACTGTTCTATCACAGTGAGTACAGGGGGATCAGTTCTATAACAGTCAGGACGGGGGAACTGTTCTGTCACAGAGAGGATGGGGGAACTGTTCTATCACAGTGTGGACAGGGGAACTGTTCTATCACAGTGAGGACGGGGAACATTCCTATAACAGTGAGGACGGGGGAACTGTTCTGTCTCAGTGTGGACAGGGGAACTGTTCTTCCACAGTGAGGAGGGGGGAACTGTTCTATCACAGTGAGGGCAATAGAACGGTTCTGTCACAGTGAGGACGGGGAACTGTTCTATCGCAGTGTGGACCGGGGAACTGTTCTATCACAGTGAGAACAGGGGAACTGCTGTATTACAATGAGGACGGGGGAACTGTTCTATCACAGTGTGGAGAGGGGAACTGTTATATCACAGTGATGACTGGGGAACTGTTCTGTCACAGTGAGGACAGGGGTACTGTTCTATCACAGTGTGGACGGGGGAAACTGTTCTATCACAGTGAGTACAGGGGGATCAGTTCTATAACAGTCAGGACGGGGGAACTGTTCTGTCACAGTGTGGACGGAGAAAGTGTTCTATCACAGTTAGGACAGGGGAACTGTTCTATCACAAAGAGGACGGGGAAACTGTTCTATCACAGTGAGTACAGGGGGAACAGTTCTATAACAGTGAGGACGGGGGATCTGTTCTGTCACAGTGAGGACTGGGGAACTGTTCTATCAGAGTGAGAACAGGGGAACTATTCGATCACAGTGAGAACAGGGGAACTGCTGTATCACAGTGTGGAGAGGGGAACTGTTATATCTCAGTGATGACCGGGGAACGTTTCAATCACAGTGAGGACCTTTCACAGTATGGACAAGGGAACTGTTCTGTCACAGTGAGGACGGGGGAACTGTTCTATCACAGTGTGGACAGGAGAACTGTTCTATCACAGCGTGGACAGGGGAACTGTTCAATCACAGTGAGGACGGGGGAAATGTTCTATCAAAGTGAGGACGGGGGAACCGTTCTGTCACAGTGAGACCGGGGATCTGTTCTGTGACAGTGAGGACAGGGGAACTGTTCTATCACAGTGAGGACAGGGGGACTTTTGTATCACAGTGAGGACAGGGGAACTGTCTATCACAGAGAGGACAAGGGAACTGTTCTCTCACAATGTGGACAAGGGATCTGTTCTATCACAGTTAGAAAGAGGGAACTGTTCTATCACAGTGAGGACGGGGGAACTGTTCTATCACAGTGAGGACGGGGGAACTGTTCTATCACAGTATGGCCAACGGTACTGTTCTATCACAGTGAGGACGGGGGAACTGTTCTGTCACTGTCAGGACAGGGGAACTGTTCTAGCACAGAGAGGACCGGGAACTGTTCTATCACAGTGAGGACAGGGGGATGAGTTCTATCACAGTGAGGACAGTGGGATCACTTCTGTCACAGTGAGGAATGGGAACTGTTCTGTCACAGTGAGGACAGGGAAACTGTTATATCACAATGAGGACAGGTGAACTGTTCAATCACAGTGAGGACGGGGGAACTGTTCTGTCACAGAGAGGACGGGGGAACTGTTCTATCATAGTGAGGACAGGGGGAACAGTTCTATCATAGTGAGGACAGGGGAACTGTTCTGTTACAGTAAGACAGGGGAAATGTTCTTCCACGGTTAGGACAGGGGAACTCTTCTATCACAGTGAGGACGGGGGAACTTTTCTGTCACAGAGAGGACGGGGGAACTATTCTATCACAGTGAGGACAGGGGGAACAGTTCTATCACAGTGAGGACAGGGGATCTGTTCTATCACAGTGAGGACAGGGCATCTGTTCTGACAGTGAGGACAGGGGAACTGCTCTATCACAGTGAGGACAGGGGAACTGTTCTATCACAGTTAGGACTCAGGAACTGTTCTGTCACAGTGAGGACGGGGAAACTGTTCTATCACAGTGAGGACGGGGCAACTGTTCTGTCACAGAAAGGACAGGGGAACTGTTCTGTCACAGAAAGGTCAGGGGAACTGTTCTATCACAGTGAGGACCGGGGAACTGTTCTGTCACAGAGAGGAAAGGGGAACTGTTCTATCACAGTGAGGACAGGGGAACTGTTCTATCACAGTGAGGACAGGGGAACTGTTCTATCACAGTGAGGACAGGGGATCTGTTCTATCACAGTGAGGACAGGGTAACTGTTCTATCACAGTGAGGACGGGGGAGCTGTTCTATCACAGTGAGGACAGGGGAACTGTTCTATAACAGTGAGGACAGGGGAACTGTTCTATCACAGTGAGGACGGGGGAACAGTTCTATCACAGTGAGGACGGGGGAACTGTTCTATCACAGTGAGGACGGGGGAACTGTTCTATCACAGTGAGGACAGGGGAACTGTTCTATCACAGTGAGGACGGGGGAACTGTTCTGTCACAGAGAGGACGGGGGAACCGTTCTATCACAGTGAAGACAGGGGAACTGTTCTATCACAGTGAGTACTGGGGATCTGTTCTATCACAGTGAGGACAGAGCATCTGTTCTGACAGTGAGGACAGGGGAACTGCTCCATCACAGTGAGGACAGGGGAACTGTTCTATCACAGTGAGGACGGGGGAACTGTTCTATCACAGTTAGGACTCAGGAACTGTTCTGTCACAGTGAGGACAGGGGAACTGTTCTGTCATAGTGAGAACGGGGGAACTGTTCTATCACAGTGAAGACAGGGGAACTGTTCTATCACAGTGAGGACAGGGGAACTGTTCTATCACAGTGAGGACAGGGGAACTGTTCTGTCATAGTGAGAACGGGGGAACTGTTCTATCACAGTGAAGACAGGGGAACTGTTCTATCACAGTTAGGACAGGGGAACTGTTCTATCACAGAGAGGACGGGGGAACTGTTCCGTCACAGAGAGGACGGGGGAACAGTTCTATCACAGTGAGGACAGGGGGAACAGTTCTATCACAGTGAGGACAGGGCATCTGTTCTGACAGTGAGGACAGGGGAACTGCTCTATCACAGTGAGCACATGGAAACTGTTCTATCACAGTTAGGACGGGGCAACTGTTCTATCACAGTTAGGACAGGGGAACTGTTCTATCACAGTTAGGACAGGGGAACTGTTCTATCACAGTGAGGATGGGGGAACTGTTCTATCACAGTGAGGACAGGGGGATGAGTTCTATCACAGTGAGGACAGTGGGATCACTTCTGTCACAGTGAGGAATGGGAACTGTTCTGTCACAGTGAGGACAGGGAAACTGTTATATCACAATGAGGACAGGTGAACTGTTCAATCACAGTGAGGACGGGGGAACTGTTCTGTCACAGAGAGGACGGGGGAACTGTTCTATCATAGTGAGGACAGGGGGAACAGTTCTATCATAGTGAGGACAGGGGAACTGTTCTGTTACAGTAAGACAGGGGAAATGTTCTTCCACGGTTAGGACAGGGGAACTCTTCTATCACAGTGAGGACGGGGGAACTTTTCTGTCACAGAGAGGACGGGGGAACTATTCTATCACAGTGAGGACAGGGGGAACAGTTCTATCACAGTGAGGACAGGGGATCTGTTCTATCACAGTGAGGACAGGGCATCTGTTCTGACAGTGAGGACAGGGGAACTGCTCTATCACAGTGAGGACAGGGGAACTGTTCTATCACAGTTAGGACTCAGGAACTGTTCTGTCACAGTGAGGACGGGGAAACTGTTCTATCACAGTGAGGACGGGGCAACTGTTCTGTCACAGAAAGGACAGGGGAACTGTTCTGTCACAGAAAGGTCAGGGGAACTGTTCTATCACAGTGAGGACCGGGGAACTGTTCTGTCACAGAGAGGAAAGGGGAACTGTTCTATCACAGTGAGGACAGGGGAACTGTTCTATCACAGTGAGGACAGGGGAACTGTTCTATCACAGTGAGGACAGGGGATCTGTTCTATCACAGTGAGGACAGGGTAACTGTTCTATCACAGTGAGGACGGGGGAGCTGTTCTATCACAGTGAGGACAGGGGAACTGTTCTATAACAGTGAGGACAGGGGAACTGTTCTATCACAGTGAGGACGGGGGAACAGTTCTATCACAGTGAGGACGGGGGAACTGTTCTATCACAGTGAGGATGGGGGAACTGTTCTATCACAGTGAGGACAGGGGAACTGTTCTATCACAGTGAGGACGGGGGAACTGTTCTGTCACAGAGAGGACGGGGGAACCGTTCTATCACAGTGAAGACAGGGGAACTGTTCTATCACAGTGAGTACTGGGGATCTGTTCTATCACAGTGAGGACAGAGCATCTGTTCTGACAGTGAGGACAGGGGAACTGCTCCATCACAGTGAGGACAGGGGAACTGTTCTATCACAGTGAGGACGGGGGAACTGTTCTATCACAGTTAGGACTCAGGAACTGTTCTGTCACAGTGAGGACAGGGGAACTGTTCTGTCATAGTGAGAACGGGGGAACTGTTCTATCACAGTGAAGACAGGGGAACTGTTCTATCACAGTGAGGACAGGGGAACTGTTCTATCACAGTGAGGACAGGGGAACTGTTCTGTCATAGTGAGAACGGGGGAACTGTTCTATCACAGTGAAGACAGGGGAACTGTTCTATCACAGTTAGGACAGGGGAACTGTTCTATCACAGAGAGGACGGGGGAACTGTTCCGTCACAGAGAGGACGGGGGAACAGTTCTATCACAGTGAGGACAGGGGGAACAGTTCTATCACAGTGAGGACAGGGCATCTGTTCTGACAGTGAGGACAGGGGAACTGCTCTATCACAGTGAGCACATGGAAACTGTTCTATCACAGTTAGGACGGGGCAACTGTTCTATCACAGTTAGGACAGGGGAACTGTTCTATCACAGTTAGGACAGGGGAACTGTTCTATCACAGTGAGGATGGGGGAACTGTTCTACCACAGTGAGGACGGGGGAACTGTTCTATCACAGTGAAGACGGGGGAACTGTTCTATCGCAGTGAGGACGGGGGAACTGTTCGATCACAGTGAGGACGGGGGAACTGTTCTATCGCAGTGAGGACAGGGGAACTGTTCTATCACAGTGAGGACAGGGGAACTGTTCTGTCACAGTGAGGACGGGGGATCAGTTCCATCACAATGAGGACGGGGGAACTGTTCTATCACAGTGAGGACAGGGGGATGAGTTCTATCACAGTGAGGACAGGGGGATCACTTCTATCACAGTGAGGACAGGGGGATGAGTTCCATCACAGTGAGGACAGGGGGATCACTTCTATCACAGTGAGGACAGGGGGATCAGTTCCATCACAATGAGGACGGGGGAACTGTTCTATCACGGTGAGGACAGGGGGATCAGTTCTATAACAGTGAGGACAGGGGAACTGTTCTATGACAGTGAGGACAGGGGAACTGTTCTATGACAGTGAGGACGGGGGAACTGTTCTGTCACAGAGAGGATGGGGAAATTGTTCTGTCACAGAGAGGACGGGGGGAACAGTTCTATCACAGTGAGGACGGGAAACTGTTCTATCACAGTGAGGACAGGGGAACTGTTCTATCACAGTGAGGACAGGGGAACTGTTCTATCTCAGTGAGGACAGGGTGATGAGTTCTATCACAGTGAGGACAGGGGAACTGTTCTATCACAGTGAGGACAGGGGAACTGTTCTATCACAGTGAGTACAGGGGAACTGTTCTGTCACAGTGAGGATGGGGGATATGTTCTATCACAGTGGGGACGGGGGAACTGTTCTATCACAGTTTGGCCAAGGGTACTGTTCTATCACAGTGAGACCGGGGGAACTGTTCTGTCACTGTCAGGACAGGGCAACTGTTCTAGCACAGAGTGGACCGGGAACTGTTCTATCACAGTGAGGACAGGGAAACTGTTATATCACAGTGTGGACAGGGGATCTGTTCTATCACAGAGAGGACGAGGGAACTGTTCTGTCACAGAGAGGACGGGGGAACTGTTCTATCACAGTGAGGACAGGGGGAACTGTTCTATCACAGTGAGGACGGGGGAACTGTTCTGTCACTGTGAGGACAGGTGAACTGTTCTATCACAGTGAGGACAAGAGAACTGTTCTATCACAGTGAGGACAGGGGAACTGTTCTGACACAGAGAGGACGGGGAAACTGTTCTATCACAGTGAGGACAGGGAAACTGTTCTATCACAGTGAGGACAGGGGGAACAGTTCTATCACAGTGAGGACGGGGGAACGTTTCAATCACAGTGAGGACGTGTGAACTGTTCTTTCACAGTAAGGACTCAGGAACTGTTCTCTCACAGTGAGGACAGGGGAACTGTTTGATCACAGTGGGGACGGGGGAACTGTTCTATCACAGTGAGGACGGGGGAATTGTTCTATCGCAGTGAGGACAGGGGAACTGTTCTATCACAGTGAGGACGGGGGAACTGTTCTATCACAGTGAGGACAGGGGGATCAGTTCCATCACAATGAGGACGGGGGAACTGTTCTATCACAGTGAGGACGGGGCATCTGTTCTGTCACAGAAAGGACAGGGGAACTGTTCTGTCACAGAAAGGACAGGGGAACTGTTCTATCACAGTGAGGACAGGGGAACTGTTCTATCACAGTGAGGACAGGGGAACTGTTCTATCACAGTGAGGACGGGTAACTGTTCTATCACAGTGAGAACAGGGGAACTGTTCTGTCACAGAGAGGACGGGGGAACTGTTCTATCACAGTGAAGACAGGGGAACTGTTCTATCACAGTGAGTACTGGGGAACTGTCTATCACAGTGAGGACAGGGCATCTGTTCTATCACAGTTAGGACAGGGGAACTGTTCTATCACAGTGAGGACAGGGGATCTGTTCCATCACAGTGAGGACAGGGGATCTGTTCCATCACAGTGAGGACGGGGGAACTGTTCTGTCACAGAGAGGACGGGGAAACTGTTCTATCACAGTGAGGACAGGGGGAACAGTTCTATCACAGTGAGGACGGGGGAACGTTTCAATCACAGTGAGGACGGGTGAACTGTTCTTTCACAGTAAGGACTCAGGAACTGTTCTGTAACAGTGAGGACAGGGGAACTGTTCGATCACAGTGAGGACGGGGGAATTGTTCTGTCACAGAGAGGACGGGGGAACTGTTCTATCACAGTGAGGACAGGGGGAACAGTTCTATCACAGTGAGGACAGGGCAACGTTCCCATCAGTCAGGACGGGTGAACTGTTCTTTCACAGTGTCGACAAGGAAACTGTTCTGTCACAATGAGGACGGGGGAACTGTTGTGTCACAGTGAGGACAGGTGAACTGTTCAATCACAGTGAGGACGGGGGAACTTTTCTGTCACAGAGAGGACGGGGGAAATGTTCTATCACAGTGAGGACAGGGGAACTGCTCCATCACAGTGAGGACAGGGGAACTGTTCTATCACATTTAGGACTCAGGAACTGTTCTGTCACAGTGAGGACGGGGAAACTGTTCTATCACAGTGAGGAAAGGGGAACTGTTCTATCACAGTGAGGAAGTGAGAACTGTTGTATCACAGTGAGGACAGGGGAACTGTTCTGTCATAGAGAGGACGGGGGAACTGTCCTGTCATAGAGAGGACGGGGGAACTGTTCTATCACAGTGAGGACTGGGGAACTGTTCTATCACAGTGAGGACAGGGGAACTGTTCTATCACAGTGAGGACGGGGGAACTGTTCTGTCATAGAGAGGACGGGGGAACTGTTCTATCATAGTGAGGACAGGGGGAACAGTTCTATCATAGTGAGGACAGGGGAACTGTTCTGTTACAGTAAGACAGGGGAAATGTTCTTCCACGGTTAGGACAGGGGAACTCTTCTATCACAGTGAGGACGGGGGAACTTTTCTGTCACAGAGAGGACGGGGGAACTATTCTATCACAGTGAGGACAGGGGGAACAGTTCTATCACAGTGAGGACAGGGGATCTGTTCTATCACAGTGAGGACAGGGCATCTGTTCTGACAGTGAGGACAGGGGAACTGCTCTATCACAGTGAGGACAGGGGAACTGTTCTATCACAGTTAGGACTCAGGAACTGTTCTGTCACAGTGAGGACGGGGAAACTGTTCTATCACAGTGAGGACGGGGCAACTGTTCTGTCACAGAAAGGACAGGGGAACTGTTCTGTCACAGAAAGGTCAGGGGAACTGTTCTATCACAGTGAGGACCGGGGAACTGTTCTGTCACAGAGAGGAAAGGGGAACTGTTCTATCACAGTGAGGACAGGGGAACTGTTCTATCACAGTGAGGACAGGGGAACTGTTCTATCACAGTGAGGACAGGGGATCTGTTCTATCACAGTGAGGACAGGGTAACTGTTCTATCACAGTGAGGACGGGGGAGCTGTTCTATCACAGTGAGGACAGGGGAACTGTTCTATAACAGTGAGGACAGGGGAACTGTTCTATCACAGTGAGGACGGGGGAACAGTTCTATCACAGTGAGGACGGGGGAACTGTTCTATCACAGTGAGGACGGGGGAACTGTTCTATCACAGTGAGGACAGGGGAACTGTTCTATCACAGTGAGGACGGGGGAACTGTTCTGTCACAGAGAGGACGGGGGAACCGTTCTATCACAGTGAAGACAGGGGAACTGTTCTATCACAGTGAGTACTGGGGATCTGTTCTATCACAGTGAGGACAGAGCATCTGTTCTGACAGTGAGGACAGGGGAACTGCTCCATCACAGTGAGGACAGGGGAACTGTTCTATCACAGTGAGGACGGGGGAACTGTTCTATCACAGTTAGGACTCAGGAACTGTTCTGTCACAGTGAGGACAGGGGAACTGTTCTGTCATAGTGAGAACGGGGGAACTGTTCTATCACAGTGAAGACAGGGGAACTGTTCTATCACAGTGAGGACAGGGGAACTGTTCTATCACAGTGAGGACAGGGGAACTGTTCTGTCATAGTGAGAACGGGGGAACTGTTCTATCACAGTGAAGACAGGGGAACTGTTCTATCACAGTTAGGACAGGGGAACTGTTCTATCACAGAGAGGACGGGGGAACTGTTCCGTCACAGAGAGGACGGGGGAACAGTTCTATCACAGTGAGGACAGGGGGAACAGTTCTATCACAGTGAGGACAGGGCATCTGTTCTGACAGTGAGGACAGGGGAACTGCTCTATCACAGTGAGCACATGGAAACTGTTCTATCACAGTTAGGACGGGGCAACTGTTCTATCACAGTTAGGACAGGGGAACTGTTCTATCACAGTTAGGACAGGGGAACTGTTCTATCACAGTGAGGATGGGGGAACTGTTCTATCACAGTGAGGACAGGGGGATGAGTTCTATCACAGTGAGGACAGTGGGATCACTTCTGTCACAGTGAGGAATGGGAACTGTTCTGTCACAGTGAGGACAGGGAAACTGTTATATCACAATGAGGACAGGTGAACTGTTCAATCACAGTGAGGACGGGGGAACTGTTCTGTCACAGAGAGGACGGGGGAACTGTTCTATCATAGTGAGGACAGGGGGAACAGTTCTATCATAGTGAGGACAGGGGAACTGTTCTGTTACAGTAAGACAGGGGAAATGTTCTTCCACGGTTAGGACAGGGGAACTCTTCTATCACAGTGAGGACGGGGGAACTTTTCTGTCACAGAGAGGACGGGGGAACTATTCTATCACAGTGAGGACAGGGGGAACAGTTCTATCACAGTGAGGACAGGGGATCTGTTCTATCACAGTGAGGACAGGGCATCTGTTCTGACAGTGAGGACAGGGGAACTGCTCTATCACAGTGAGGACAGGGGAACTGTTCTATCACAGTTAGGACTCAGGAACTGTTCTGTCACAGTGAGGACGGGGAAACTGTTCTATCACAGTGAGGACGGGGCAACTGTTCTGTCACAGAAAGGACAGGGGAACTGTTCTGTCACAGAAAGGTCAGGGGAACTGTTCTATCACAGTGAGGACCGGGGAACTGTTCTGTCAAAGAGAGGAAAGGGGAACTGTTCTATCACAGTGAGGACAGGGGAACTGTTCTATCACAGTGAAGTCAGGGGAACTGTTCTGTCACAGAGAGGACGGGGGAACTGTTCTATCACAGTGAAGACAGGGGAACTGTTCTATCACAGTGAGGACAGGGGAACTGTTCTATCACAGTGAGGACAGGGGAACTGTTCTATCACAGTGAAGACAGGGGAACTGTTCTGTCACAGAGAGGACGGGGGAACTGTTCTATCACAGTGAAGACAGGGGAACTGTTCTATCACAGTGAGTACTGGGGATCTGTTCTATCACAGTGAGGACAGAGCATCTGTTCTGACAGTGAGGACAGGGGAACTGCTCCATCACAGTGAGGACAGGGGAACTGTTCTATCACAGTGAGGACGGGGGAACTGTTCTATCACAGTTAGGACTCAGGAACTGTTCTGTCACAGTGAGGACAGGGGAACTGTTCTGTCATAGTGAGAACGGGGGAACTGTTCTATCACAGTGAAGACAGGGGAACTGTTCTATCACAGTGAGGACAGGGGAACTGTTCTATCACAGTGAGGACAGGGGAACTGTTCTGTCATAGTGAGAACGGGGGAACTGTTCTATCACAGTGAAGACAGGGGAACTGTTCTATCACATTTAGGACTCAGGAACTGTTCTGTCACAGTGAGGACGGGGAAACTGTTCTATCACAGTGAGGAAAGGGGAACTGTTCTATCACAGTGAGGAAGTGAGAACTGTTGTATCACAGTGAGGACAGGGGAACTGTTCTATCACAGTGAGGACAGGGGGAACTGTTCTGTCATAGAGAGGACGGGGGAACTGTCCTGTCATAGAGAGGACGGGGGAACTGTTCTATCACAGTGAGGACTGGGGAACTGTTCTATCACAGTGAGGACAGGGGAACTGTTCTATCACAGTGAGGACGGGGGAACTGTTCTGTCATAGAGAGGACGGGGGAACTGTTCTATCATAGTGAGGACAGGGGGAACAGTTCTATCATAGTGAGGACAGGGGAACTGTTCTGTTACAGTAAGACAGGGGAAATGTTCTTCCACGGTTAGGACAGGGGAACTCTTCTATCACAGTGAGGACGGGGGAACTTTTCTGTCACAGAGAGGACGGGGGAACTATTCTATCACAGTGAGGACAGGGGGAACAGTTCTATCACAGTGAGGACAGGGGATCTGTTCTATCACAGTGAGGACAGGGCATCTGTTCTGACAGTGAGGACAGGGGAACTGCTCTATCACAGTGAGGACAGGGGAACTGTTCTATCACAGTTAGGACTCAGGAACTGTTCTGTCACAGTGAGGACGGGGAAACTGTTCTATCACAGTGAGGACGGGGCAACTGTTCTGTCACAGAAAGGACAGGGGAACTGTTCTGTCACAGAAAGGTCAGGGGAACTGTTCTATCACAGTGAGGACCGGGGAACTGTTCTGTCACAGAGAGGAAAGGGGAACTGTTCTATCACAGTGAGGACAGGGGAACTGTTCTATCACAGTGAGGACAGGGGAACTGTTCTATCACAGTGAGGACAGGGGATCTGTTCTATCACAGTGAGGACAGGGTAACTGTTCTATCACAGTGAGGACGGGGGAGCTGTTCTATCACAGTGAGGACAGGGGAACTGTTCTATAACAGTGAGGACAGGGGAACTGTTCTATCACAGTGAGGACGGGGGAACAGTTCTATCACAGTGAGGACGGGGGAACTGTTCTATCACAGTGAGGACGGGGGAACTGTTCTATCACAGTGAGGACAGGGGAACTGTTCTATCACAGTGAGGACGGGGGAACTGTTCTGTCACAGAGAGGACGGGGGAACCGTTCTATCACAGTGAAGACAGGGGAACTGTTCTATCACAGTGAGTACTGGGGATCTGTTCTATCACAGTGAGGACAGAGCATCTGTTCTGACAGTGAGGACAGGGGAACTGCTCCATCACAGTGAGGACAGGGGAACTGTTCTATCACAGTGAGGACGGGGGAACTGTTCTATCACAGTTAGGACTCAGGAACTGTTCTGTCACAGTGAGGACAGGGGAACTGTTCTGTCATAGTGAGAACGGGGGAACTGTTCTATCACAGTGAAGACAGGGGAACTGTTCTATCACAGTGAGGACAGGGGAACTGTTCTATCACAGTGAGGACAGGGGAACTGTTCTGTCATAGTGAGAACGGGGGAACTGTTCTATCACAGTGAAGACAGGGGAACTGTTCTATCACAGTTAGGACAGGGGAACTGTTCTATCACAGAGAGGACGGGGGAACTGTTCCGTCACAGAGAGGACGGGGGAACAGTTCTATCACAGTGAGGACAGGGGGAACAGTTCTATCACAGTGAGGACAGGGCATCTGTTCTGACAGTGAGGACAGGGGAACTGCTCTATCACAGTGAGCACATGGAAACTGTTCTATCACAGTTAGGACGGGGCAACTGTTCTATCACAGTTAGGACAGGGGAACTGTTCTATCACAGTTAGGACAGGGGAACTGTTCTATCACAGTGAGGATGGGGGAACTGTTCTATCACAGTGAGGACAGGGGGATGAGTTCTATCACAGTGAGGACAGTGGGATCACTTCTGTCACAGTGAGGAATGGGAACTGTTCTGTCACAGTGAGGACAGGGAAACTGTTATATCACAATGAGGACAGGTGAACTGTTCAATCACAGTGAGGACGGGGGAACTGTTCTGTCACAGAGAGGACGGGGGAACTGTTCTATCATAGTGAGGACAGGGGGAACAGTTCTATCATAGTGAGGACAGGGGAACTGTTCTGTTACAGTAAGACAGGGGAAATGTTCTTCCACGGTTAGGACAGGGGAACTCTTCTATCACAGTGAGGACGGGGGAACTTTTCTGTCACAGAGAGGACGGGGGAACTATTCTATCACAGTGAGGACAGGGGGAACAGTTCTATCACAGTGAGGACAGGGGATCTGTTCTATCACAGTGAGGACAGGGCATCTGTTCTGACAGTGAGGACAGGGGAACTGCTCTATCACAGTGAGGACAGGGGAACTGTTCTATCACAGTTAGGACTCAGGAACTGTTCTGTCACAGTGAGGACGGGGAAACTGTTCTATCACAGTGAGGACGGGGCAACTGTTCTGTCACAGAAAGGACAGGGGAACTGTTCTGTCACAGAAAGGTCAGGGGAACTGTTCTATCACAGTGAGGACCGGGGAACTGTTCTGTCACAGAGAGGAAAGGGGAACTGTTCTATCACAGTGAGGACAGGGGAACTGTTCTATCACAGTGAGGACAGGGGAACTGTTCTATCACAGTGAGGACAGGGGATCTGTTCTATCACAGTGAGGACAGGGTAACTGTTCTATCACAGTGAGGACGGGGGAGCTGTTCTATCACAGTGAGGACAGGGGAACTGTTCTATAACAGTGAGGACAGGGGAACTGTTCTATCACAGTGAGGACGGGGGAACAGTTCTATCACAGTGAGGACGGGGGAACTGTTCTATCACAGTGAGGATGGGGGAACTGTTCTATCACAGTGAGGACAGGGGAACTGTTCTATCACAGTGAGGACGGGGGAACTGTTCTGTCACAGAGAGGACGGGGGAACCGTTCTATCACAGTGAAGACAGGGGAACTGTTCTATCACAGTGAGTACTGGGGATCTGTTCTATCACAGTGAGGACAGAGCATCTGTTCTGACAGTGAGGACAGGGGAACTGCTCCATCACAGTGAGGACAGGGGAACTGTTCTATCACAGTGAGGACGGGGGAACTGTTCTATCACAGTTAGGACTCAGGAACTGTTCTGTCACAGTGAGGACAGGGGAACTGTTCTGTCATAGTGAGAACGGGGGAACTGTTCTATCACAGTGAAGACAGGGGAACTGTTCTATCACAGTGAGGACAGGGGAACTGTTCTATCACAGTGAGGACAGGGGAACTGTTCTGTCATAGTGAGAACGGGGGAACTGTTCTATCACAGTGAAGACAGGGGAACTGTTCTATCACAGTTAGGACAGGGGAACTGTTCTATCACAGAGAGGACGGGGGAACTGTTCCGTCACAGAGAGGACGGGGGAACAGTTCTATCACAGTGAGGACAGGGGGAACAGTTCTATCACAGTGAGGACAGGGCATCTGTTCTGACAGTGAGGACAGGGGAACTGCTCTATCACAGTGAGCACATGGAAACTGTTCTATCACAGTTAGGACGGGGCAACTGTTCTATCACAGTTAGGACAGGGGAACTGTTCTATCACAGTTAGGACAGGGGAACTGTTCTATCACAGTGAGGATGGGGGAACTGTTCTATCACAGTGAGGACGGGGGAACTGTTCTATCACAGTGAAGACGGGGGAACTGTTCTATCGCAGTGAGGACGGGGGAACTGTTCGATCACAGTGAGGACGGGGGAACTGTTCTATCGCAGTGAGGACAGGGGAACTGTTCTATCACAGTGAGGACAGGGGAACTGTTCTGTCACAGTGAGGACGGGGGATCAGTTCCATCACAATGAGGACGGGGGAACTGTTCTATCACAGTGAGGACAGGGGGATGAGTTCTATCACAGTGAGGACAGGGGGATCACTTCTATCACAGTGAGGACAGGGGGATGAGTTCCATCACAGTGAGGACAGGGGGATCACTTCTATCACAGTGAGGACAGGGGGATCAGTTCCATCACAATGAGGACGGGGGAACTGTTCTATCACGGTGAGGACAGGGGGATCAGTTCTATAACAGTGAGGACAGGGGAACTGTTCTATGACAGTGAGGACAGGGGAACTGTTCTATGACAGTGAGGACGGGGGAACTGTTCTGTCACAGAGAGGATGGGGAAATTGTTCTGTCACAGAGAGGACGGGGGGAACAGTTCTATCACAGTGAGGACGGGAAACTGTTCTATCACAGTGAGGACAGGGGAACTGTTCTATCACAGTGAGGACAGGGGAACTGTTCTATCTCAGTGAGGACAGGGTGATGAGTTCTATCACAGTGAGGACAGGGGAACTGTTCTATCACAGTGAGGACAGGGGAACTGTTCTATCACAGTGAGTACAGGGGAACTGTTCTGTCACAGTGAGGATGGGGGATATGTTCTATCACAGTGGGGACGGGGGAACTGTTCTATCACAGTTTGGCCAAGGGTACTGTTCTATCACAGTGAGACCGGGGGAACTGTTCTGTCACTGTCAGGACAGGGCAACTGTTCTAGCACAGAGTGGACCGGGAACTGTTCTATCACAGTGAGGACAGGGGGATGAGTTTTATCACAGAGAGGACAGGGGGATCACTTCTGTCACAGTGAGGAATGGGAACTGTTCTGTCACAGTGAGGACAGGGAAACTGTTATATCACAGTGTGGACAGGGGATCTGTTCTATCACAGAGAGGACGAGGGAACTGTTCTGTCACAGAGAGGACGGGGGAACTGTTCTATCACAGTGAGGACAGGGGGAACTGTTCTATCACAGTGAGGACGGGGGAACTGTTCTGTCACTGTGAGGACAGGTGAACTGTTCTATCACAGTGAGGACAAGAGAACTGTTCTATCACAGTGAGGACAGGGGAACTGTTCTGACACAGAGAGGACGGGGAAACTGTTCTATCACAGTGAGGACAGGGAAACTGTTCTATCACAGTGAGGACAGGGGGAACAGTTCTATCACAGTGAGGACGGGGGAACGTTTCAATCACAGTGAGGACGTGTGAACTGTTCTTTCACAGTAAGGACTCAGGAACTGTTCTCTCACAGTGAGGACAGGGGAACTGTTTGATCACAGTGGGGACGGGGGAACTGTTCTATCACAGTGAGGACGGGGGAATTGTTCTATCGCAGTGAGGACAGGGGAACTGTTCTATCACAGTGAGGACGGGGGAACTGTTCTATCACAGTGAGGACAGGGGGATCAGTTCCATCACAATGAGGACGGGGGAACTGTTCTATCACAGTGAGGACGGGGCATCTGTTCTGTCACAGAAAGGACAGGGGAACTGTTCTGTCACAGAAAGGACAGGGGAACTGTTCTATCACAGTGAGGACAGGGGAACTGTTCTATCACAGTGAGGACAGGGGAACTGTTCTATCACAGTGAGGACGGGTAACTGTTCTATCACAGTGAGAACAGGGGAACTGTTCTGTCACAGAGAGGACGGGGGAACTGTTCTATCACAGTGAAGACAGGGGAACTGTTCTATCACAGTGAGTACTGGGGAACTGTCTATCACAGTGAGGACAGGGCATCTGTTCTATCACAGTTAGGACAGGGGAACTGTTCTATCACAGTGAGGACAGGGGATCTGTTCCATCACAGTGAGGGCAGGGGATCTGTTCCATCACAGTGAGGACGGGGGAACTGTTCTGTCACAGAGAGGACGGGGAAACTGTTCTATCACAGTGAGGACAGGGGGAACAGTTCTATCACAGTGAGGACGGGGGAACGTTTCAATCACAGTGAGGACGGGTGAACTGTTCTTTCACAGTAAGGACTCAGGAACTGTTCTGTAACAGTGAGGACAGGGGAACTGTTCGATCACAGTGAGGACGGGGGAATTGTTCTGTCACAGAGAGGACGGGGGAACTGTTCTATCACAGTGAGGACAGGGGGAACAGTTCTATCACAGTGAGGACAGGGCAACGTTCCCATCAGTCAGGACGGGTGAACTGTTCTTTCACAGTGTCGACAAGGAAACTGTTCTGTCACAATGAGGACGGGGGAACTGTTCTGTCACAGTGAGGACAGGTGAACTGTTCAATCACAGTGAGGACGGGGGAACTTTTCTGTCACAGAGAGGACGGGGGAAATGTTCTATCACAGTGAGGACAGGGGAACTGCTCCATCACAGTGAGGACAGGGGAACTGTTCTATCACATTTAGGACTCAGGAACTGTTCTGTCACAGTGAGGACGGGGAAACTGTTCTATCACAGTGAGGAAAGGGGAACTGTTCTATCACAGTGAGGAAGTGAGAACTGTTGTATCACAGTGAGGACAGGGGAACTGTTCTATCACAGTGAGGACAGGGGGAACTGTTCTGTCATAGAGAGGACGGGGGAACTGTCCTGTCATAGAGAGGACGGGGGAACTGTTCTATCACAGTGAGGACTGGGGAACTGTTCTATCACAGTGAGGACAGGGGAACTGTTCTATCACAGTGAGGACGGGGGAACTGTTCTGTCATAGAGAGGACGGGGGAACTGTTCTATCACAGTGGGGACGGGGGAACTGTTCTATTCCAGTGAGGACGGGGGAACTGTTCTGTCATAGAGAGGACGGGGGAACTGTTCTATCACAGTGAGGATGGGGGAACTGTTCTATCACAGTGAGGACGGGGGAACTGTTCTATCACAGTGAGAACGGGGGAACTGTTCTGTCACAGAGAGGACGGGGGAACTGTTCTGTCACAGAGAGGACAGGGGGAACAGTTCTAGCACAGTGAGGACAGGGGATCGTTCCCATCACCGTCAGGACGGGTGAATGTTCTATCACAGTGTGGACAAGGGAACTGTTCAATCACAGTGAAGACAGGGGAAATGATCTATCACAGTGAGGACTGGGGAACTGTTCTATCACAGTGAGGACGGGGGAACAGTTCTATCACAGTGAGGACAGGGGGATGAGTTCTATCACAGTGAGGACAGGGGGATCACTTCTATCACAGTGAGGACAGGGGGATCAGTTCCATAACAATGAGGACGGGGGAACTGTTCTATCACAGTGAGGACAGGGGGATGAGTTCTATCACAGTGAGGACAGGGGGATCACTTCTATCACAGTGAGGACAGGGGGATCAGTTCTATAACAGTGAGGACAGGGGAACTGTTCTATAACAGTGAGGACAGGGGAACTGTTCTATCACAGTGAGGATGGGGGAAATGTTCTATCACAGTGGGGACGGGGGAACTTTTCTATCACAGTGAGGACGGGGGAACTGTTCTATCGCAGTGAGGACGGGGGAACTGTACTATCACAGTGAGGACAGGGGAAACTGTTCTATCACAGTTAGGACAGGGGAACTGTTCTATCACAGTGAGGACAGGGGAACTGTTCTATCACAGTGAGGACAGGGGAACTGTTCTGTCACAGTGAGTACAGAGGAATTGTTCTAGCACAGTGAGGATAGGGGAACTGTTCTGTAACAGTGAGGACGGGGGAACTGTTCTATCACAGTTAGGACTCAGGAACTGTTCTGTCACAGTGAGGACAGGGGAACTGTTCTGTCATAGTGAGAACGGGGGAACTGTTCTATCACAGTGAAGACAGGGGAACTGTTCTATCACAGTGAGGACAGGGGAACTGTTCTATCACAGTGAGGACAGGGGAACTGTTCTGTCATAGTGAGAACGGGGGAACTGTTCTATCACAGTGAAGACAGGGGAACTGTTCTATCACAGTTGGGACAGGGGAACTGTTCTATCACAGAGAGGACGGGGGAACTGTTCTGTCACAGAGAGGACGGGGGAACAGTTCTATCACAGTGAGGACAGGGGGAACAGTTCTATCACAGTGAGGACAGGGCATCTGTTCTGACAGTGAGGACAGGGGAACTGCTCTATCACAGTGAGCACATGGAAACTGTTCTATCACAGTTAGGACGGGGCAACTGTTCTATCACAGTTAGGACAGGGGAACTGTTCTATCACAGTTAGGACAGGGGAACTGTTCTATCACAGTGAGGATGGGGGAACTGTTCTATCACAGTTAGAAAGAGGGAAGTGTTCTATCACAGTGAGGACGGGGGAACTGTTCTATCACAGTGAGGACGGGGGAACTGTTCTATCACAGTATGGCCAAGGGTACTGTTCTATCACAGTGAGGACAGGGGGATGAGTTCTATCACAGTGAGGACAGTGGGATCACTTCTGTCACAGTGAGGAATGGGAACTGTTCTGTCACAGTGAGGACAGGGAAACTGTTATATCACAATGAGGACAGGTGAACTGTTCAATCACAGTGAGGACGGGGGAACTGTTCTGTCACAGAGAGGACGGGGGAACTGTTCTATCATAGTGAGGACAGGGGGAACAGTTCTATCATAGTGAGGACAGGGGAACTGTTCTGTTACAGTGAGGACGGGGGAACTGTTCTGTTACAGTAAGACAGGGGAAATGTTCTTCCACGGTTAGGACAGGGGAACTCTTCTATCACAGTGAGGACGGGGGAACTTTTCTGTCACAGAGAGGACGGGGGAACTATTCTATCACAGTGAGGACAGGGGGAACAGTTCTATCACAGTGAGGACAGGGGATCTGTTCTATCACAGTGAGGACAGGGCATCTGTTCTGACAGTGAGGACAGGGGAACTGCTCTATCACAGTGAGGACAGGGGAACTGTTCTATCACAGTTAGGACTCAGGAACTGTTCTGTCACAGTGAGGACGGGGAAACTGTTCTATCACAGTGAGGACGGGGCAACTGTTCTGTCACAGAAAGGACAGGGGAACTGTTCTGTCACAGAAAGGTCAGGGGAACTGTTCTATCACAGTGAGGACCGGGGAACTGTTCTGTCAAAGAGAGGAAAGGGGAACTGTTCTATCACAGTGAGGACAGGGGAACTGTTCTATCACAGTGAAGTCAGGGGAACTGTTCTGTCACAGAGAGGACGGGGGAACTGTTCTATCACAGTGAAGACAGGGGAACTGTTCTATCACAGTGAGGACAGGGGAACTGTTCTATCACAGTGAGGACAGGGGAACTGTTCTATCACAGTGAAGACAGGGGAACTGTTCTGTCACAGAGAGGACGGGGGAACTGTTCTATCACAGTGAAGACAGGGGAACTGTTCTATCACAGTGAGTACTGGGGATCTGTTCTATCACAGTGAGGACAGAGCATCTGTTCTGACAGTGAGGACAGGGGAACTGCTCCATCACAGTGAGGACAGGGGAACTGTTCTATCACAGTGAGGACGGGGGAACTGTTCTATCACAGTTAGGACTCAGGAACTGTTCTGTCACAGTGAGGACAGGGGAACTGTTCTGTCATAGTGAGAACGGGGGAACTGTTCTATCACAGTGAAGACAGGGGAACTGTTCTATCACAGTGAGGACAGGGGAACTGTTCTATCACAGTGAGGACAGGGGAACTGTTCTGTCATAGTGAGAACGGGGGAACTGTTCTATCACAGTGAAGACAGGGGAACTGTTCTATCACAGTGAGGACAGGGGAACTGTTCTATCACAGTTAGGACAGGGGAACTGTTCTATCACAGAGAGGACGGGGGAACTGTTCTGTCACAGAGAGGACGGGGGAACAGTTCTATCACAGTGAGGACAGGGGGAACAGTTCTATCACAGTGAGGACAGGGCATCTGTTCTGACAGTGAGGACAGGGGAACTGCTCTATCACAGTGAGCACATGGAAACTGTTCTATCACAGTTAGGACGGGGCAACTGTTCTATCACAGTTAGGACAGGGGAACTGTTCTATCACAGTTAGGACAGGGGAACTGTTCTATCACAGTGAGGACGGGGGAACTGTTCTATCACAGTGAAGACGGGGGAACTGTTCTATCGCAGTGAGGACGGGGGAACTGTTCGATCACAGTGAGGACGGGGGAACTGTTCTATCGCAGTGAGGACAGGGGAACTGTTCTATCACAGTGAGGACAGGGGAACTGTTCTGTCACAGTGAGGACGGGGGATCAGTTCCATCACAATGAGGACGGGGGAACTGTTCTATCACAGTGAGGACAGGGGGATGAGTTCTATCACAGTGAGGACAGGGGGATCACTTCTATCACAGTGAGGACAGGGGGATGAGTTCCATCACAGTGAGGACAGGGGGATCACTTCTATCACAGTGAGGACAGGGGGATCAGTTCCATCACAATGAGGACGGGGGAACTGTTCTATCACGGTGAGGACAGGGGGATCAGTTCTATAACAGTGAAGACAGGGGAACTGTTCTATCACAGTGAGTACTGGGGATCTGTTCTATCACAGTGAGGACAGAGCATCTGTTCTGACAGTGAGGACAGGGGAACTGCTCCATCACAGTGAGGACAGGGGAACTGTTCTATCACAGTGAGGACGGGGGAACTGTTCTATCACAGTTAGGACTCAGGAACTGTTCTGTCACAGTGAGGACAGGGGAACTGTTCTGTCATAGTGAGAACGGGGGAACTGTTCTATCACAGTGAAGACAGGGGAACTGTTCTATCACAGTGAGGACAGGGGAACTGTTCTATCACAGTGAGGACAGGGGAACTGTTCTGTCATAGTGAGAACGGGGGAACTGTTCTATCACAGTGAAGACAGGGGAACTGTTCTATCACAGTGAGGACAGGGGAACTGTTCTATCACAGTTAGGACAGGGGAACTGTTCTATCACAGAGAGGACGGGGGAACTGTTCTGTCACAGAGAGGACGGGGGAACAGTTCTATCACAGTGAGGACAGGGGGAACAGTTCTATCACAGTGAGGACAGGGCATCTGTTCTGACAGTGAGGACAGGGGAACTGCTCTATCACAGTGAGCACATGGAAACTGTTCTATCACAGTTAGGACGGGGCAACTGTTCTATCACAGTTAGGACAGGGGAACTGTTCTATCACAGTTAGGACAGGGGAACTGTTCTATCACAGTGAGGACGGGGGAACTGTTCTATCACAGTGAAGACGGGGGAACTGTTCTATCGCAGTGAGGACGGGGGAACTGTTCGATCACAGTGAGGACGGGGGAACTGTTCTATCGCAGTGAGGACAGGGGAACTGTTCTATCACAGTGAGGACAGGGGAACTGTTCTGTCACAGTGAGGACGGGGGATCAGTTCCATCACAATGAGGACGGGGGAACTGTTCTATCACAGTGAGGACAGGGGGATGAGTTCTATCACAGTGAGGACAGGGGGATCACTTCTATCACAGTGAGGACAGGGGGATGAGTTCCATCACAGTGAGGACAGGGGGATCACTTCTATCACAGTGAGGACAGGGGGATCAGTTCCATCACAATGAGGACGGGGGAACTGTTCTATCACGGTGAGGACAGGGGGATCAGTTCTATAACAGTGAGGACAGGGGAACTGTTCTATGACAGTGAGGACAGGGGAACTGTTCTATGACAGTGAGGACGGGGGAACTGTTCTGTCACAGAGAGGATGGGGAAATTGTTCTGTCACAGAGAGGACGGGGGGAACAGTTCTATCACAGTGAGGACGGGAAACTGTTCTATTACAGTGAGGACAGGGGAACTGTTCTATCACAGTGAGGACGGGGGAACTGTTCTATCACAGTGAGGACAGGGGGATGAGTTTTATCACAGAGAGGACAGGGGGATCACTTCTGTCACAGTGAGGAATGGGAACTGTTCTGTCACAGTGAGGACAGGGAAACTGTTATATCACAGTGTGGACAGGGGATCTGTTCTGTCACAGAGAGGACGGGGGAACTGTTCTATCACAGTGAGGACAGGGGGAACAGTTCTATCACAGTGAGGACAGGGCAACGTTCCCATCAGTCAGGATGGGTGAACTGTTCTTTCACAGTGTCGACAAGGAAACTGTTCTGTCACAATGAGGACGGGGGAACTGTTCTGTCACAGTGAGGACAGGTGAACTGTTCAATCACAGTGAGGACGGGGGAACTTTTCTGTCACAGAGAGGACGGGGGAAATGTTCTATCACAGTGAGGACAGGGGAACTGCTCCATCACAGTGAGGACAGGGGAACTGTTCTATCACATTTAGGACTCAGGAACTGTTCTGTCACAGTGAGGACGGGGAAACTGTTCTATCACAGTGAGGACAGGGGAACTGTTCTATCACAGTGAGGAAGTGAGAACTGTTGTATCACAGTGAGGACAGGGGGAACTGTTCTGTCATAGAGAGGACGGGGGAACTGTCCTGTCATAGAGAGGACGGGGGAACTGTTCTATCACAGTGAGGACTGGGGAACTGTTCTATCACAGTGAGGACAGGGGAACTGTTCTATCACAGTGAGGACGGGGGAACTGTTCTGTCACAGTGAGGACTGGGGAACTGTTCTATCACAGTGAGGACAGGGGAACTGTTCTATCACAGTGAGGACGGGGGAACTGTTCTGTCATAGAGAGGACGGGGGAACTGTTCTGTCATAGAGAGGACGGGGGAACTGTTCTATCACAGTGAGGACGGGGAAACTGTTCTATCACAGTGAGGACAGGGGAACTGTTCTATCACAGTGAGGAAGTGAGAACTGTTGTATCACAGTGAGGACAGGGGGAACTGTTCTGTCATAGAGAGGACGGGGGAACTGTCCTGTCATAGAGAGGACGGGGGAACTGTTCTATCACAGTGAGGACTGGGGAACTGTTCTATCACAGTGAGGACAGGGGAACTGTTCTATCACAGTGAGGACGGGGGAACTGTTCTATCACAGTGAGGACTGGGGAACTGTTCTATCACAGTGAGGACAGGGGAACTGTTCTATCACAGTGAGGACGGGGGAACTGTTCTGTCATAGAGAGGACGGGGGAACTGTTCTATCACAGTGAGGATGGGGGAACTGTTCTATCACAGTGAGTACGGGGGAAGTGTTCTATCACAGTGGGGACGGGGGAACTGTTCTATCACAGTGAGGACGGGGGAACTGTTCTGTCATAGAGAGGACGGGGGAACTGTTCTATCACAGTGAGGACAGGGGGAACTGTTCTATCACAGTGAGAACGGGGGAACTGTTCTGTCACAGAGAGGACGGGGGAACTGTTCTGTCACAGAGAGGACAGGGGGAACAGTTCTAGCACAGTGAGGACAGGGGATCGTTCCCATCACAGTCAGGACGGGTGAATGTTCTATCACAGTGTGGACAAGGGAACTGTTCAATCACAGTGAAGACAGGGGAAATGATCTATCACAGTGAGGACTGGGGAACTGTTCTATCACAGTGAGGACGGGGGAACAGTTCTATCACAGTGAGGACAGGGGGATGAGTTCTATCACAGTGAGGACAGGGGGATCACTTCTATCACAGTGAGGACAGGGGGATCAGTTCCATCACAATGAGGACGGGGGAACTGTTCTATCACAGTGAGGACAGGGGGATGAGTTCTATCACAGTGAGGACAGGGGGATCACTTCTATCACAGTGAGGACAGGGGGATCAGTTCTATAACAGTGAGGACAGGGGAACTGTTCTATCACAGTGAGGATGGGGGAAATGTTCTATCACAGTGGGGACGGGGGAACTTTTCTATCACAGTGAGGACGGGGGAACTGTTCTATCGCAGTGAGGACGGGGGAACTGTACTATCACAGTGAGGACAGGGGAAACTGTTCTATCACAGTTAGGACAGGGGAACTGTTCTGTAACAGTGAGGACGGGGGAACTGTTCTATCACAGTTAGGACTCAGGAACTGTTCTGTCATAGTGAGAACGGGGGAACTGTTCTATCACAGTGAAGACAGGGGAACTGTTCTATCACAGTGAGGACAGGGGAACTGTTCTATCACAGTGAGGACAGGGGAACTGTTCTGTCATAGTGAGAACGGGGGAACTGTTCTATCACAGTGAAGACAGGGGAACTGTTCTATCACAGTTGGGACAGGGGAACTGTTCTATCACAGAGAGGACGGGGGAACTGTTCTGTCACAGAGAGGACGGGGGAACAGTTCTATCACAGTGAGGACAGGGGGAACAGTTCTATCACAGTGAGGACAGGGGAACTGCTCTATCACAGTGAGCACATGGAAACTGTTCTATCACAGTTAGGACGGGGCAACTGTTCTATCACAGTTAGGACAGGGGAACTGTTCTATCACAGTTAGGACAGGGGAACTGTTCTATCACAGTGAGGATGGGGGAACTGTTCTATCACAGTTAGAAAGAGGGAACTGTTCTATCACAGTGAGGACGGGGGAACTGTTCTATCACAGTGAGGACGGGGGAACTGTTCTATCACAGTATGGCCAAGGGTACTGTTCTATCACAGTGAGGACGGGGGAACTGTTCTGTCACTGTCAGGACAGGGGAACTGTTCTAGCACAGAGAGGACCGGGAACTGTTCTATCACAGTGAGGACAGGGGGATGAGTTCTATCACAGTGAGGACAGTGGGATCACTTCTGTCACAGTGAGGAATGGGAACTGTTCTGTCACAGTGAGGACAGGGAAACTGTTATATCACAATGAGGACAGGTGAACTGTTCAATCACAGTGAGGACGGGGGAACTGTTCTGTCACAGAGAGGACGGGGGAACTGTTCTATCATAGTGAGGACAGGGGGAACAGTTCTATCATAGTGAGGACAGGGGAACTGTTCTGTTACAGTAACACAGGGGAAATGTTCTTCCACGGTTAGGACAGGGGAACTCTTCTATCACAGTGAGGACGGGGGAACTTTTCTGTCACAGAGAGGACGGGGGAACTATTCTATCACAGTGAGGACAGGGGGAACAGTTCTATCACAGTGAGGACAGGGGATCTGTTCTATCACAGTGAGGACAGGGCATCTGTTCTGACAGTAAGGACAGGGGAACTGCTCTATCACAGTGAGGACAGGGGAACTGTTCTATCACAGTTAGGACTCAGGAACTGTTCTGTCACAGTGAGGACGGGGAAACTGTTCTATCACAGTGAGGACGGGGCAACTGTTCTGTCACAGAAAGGACAGGGGAACTGTTCTGTCACAGAAAGGTCAGGGGAACTGTTCTATCACAGTGAGGACCGGGGAACTGTTCTGTCACAGAGAGGAAAGGGGAACTGTTCTATCACAGTGAGGACAGGGGAACTGTTCTATCACAGTGAAGTCAGGGGAACTGTTCTGTCACAGAGAGGACGGGGGAACTGCTCTATCACAGTGAAGACAGGGGAACTGTTCTATCACAGTGAGGACAGGGGAACTGTTCTATCACAGTGAGGACAGGGGAACTGTTCTATCACAGTGAAGACAGGGGAACTGTTCTGTCACAGAGAGGACGGGGGAACTGTTCTATCACAGTGAAGACAGGGGAACTGTTCTATCACAGTGAGTACTGGGGATCTGTTCTATCACAGTGAGGACAGAGCATCTGTTCTGACAGTGAGGACAGGGGAACTGCTCCATCACAGTGAGGACAGGGGAACTGTTCTATCACAGTGAGGACGGGGGAACTGTTCTATCACAGTTAGGACTCAGGAACTGTTCTGTCACAGTGAGGACAGGGGAACTGTTCTGTCATAGTGAGAACGGGGGAACTGTTCTATCACAGTGAAGACAGGGGAACTGTTCTATCACAGTGAGGACAGGGGAACTGTTCTATCACAGTGAGGACAGGGGAACTGTTCTGTCATAGTGAGAACGGGGGAACTGTTCTATCACAGTGAAGACAGGGGAACTGTTCTATCACAGTTAGGACAGGGGAACTGTTCTATCACAGAGAGGACGGGGGAACTGTTCTGTCACAGAGAGGACGGGGGAACAGTTCTATCACAGTGAGGACAGGGGGAACAGTTCTATCACAGTGAGGACAGGGCATCTGTTCTGACAGTGAGGAGAGGGGAACTGCTCTATCACAGTGAGCACATGGAAACTGTTCTATCACAGTTAGGACGGGGCAACTGTTCTATCACAGTTAGGACAGGGGAACTGTTCTATCACAGTTAGGACAGGGGAACTGTTCTATCACAGTGAGGATGGGGGAACTGTTCTATCACAGTGAGGACGGGGGAACTGTTCTATCACAGTGAAGACGGGGGAACTGTTCTATCGCAGTGAGGACGGGGGAACTGTTCGATCACAGTGAGGACGAGGGAACTGTTCTATCGCAGTGAGGACAGGAGAACTGTTCTATCACAGTGAGGACAGGGGAACTGCTCTTCCACAGTGAGGACAGGGGAACTGTTCTGTCACAGTGAGGACGGGGGATCAGTTCCATCACAATGAGGACGGGGGAACTGTTCTATCACAGTGAGGACAGGGGGATGAGTTCTATCACAGTGAGGACAGGGGGATCACTTCTATCACAGTGAGGACAGGGGGATGAGTTCCATCACAGTGAGGACAGGGGGATCACTTCTATCACAGTGAGGACAGGGGGATCAGTTCCATCACAATGAGGACGGGGGAACTGTTCTATCACGGTGAGGACAGGGGGATCAGTTCTATAACAGTGAGGACAGGGGAACTGTTCTATGACAGTGAGGACAGGGGAACTGTTCTATGACAGTGAGGACGGGGGAACTGTTCTGTCACAGAGAGGATGGGGAAATTGTTCTGTCACAGAGAGGACGGGGGGAACAGTTCTATCACAGTGAGGACGGGAAACTGTTCTATCACAGTGAGGACAGGGGAACTGTTCTATCACAGTGAGGACAGGGGAACTGTTCTATCACAGTGAGGACAGGGGAACTGTTCTATCACAGTGAGGACAGGGGAACTGTTCTATCACAGTGAGGACAGGGGAACTGTTCTATCACAGTGAGGACAGGGGAACTGTTCTATCACAGTGAGGACAGGGGGATCAGTTCTATAACAGTGAGGACAGGGGAACTGTTCTATCACAGTGAGGACAGGGGGATGAGTTCTATCACAGTGAGGACAGGGGGATCACTTCTATCACAGTGAGGACAGGGGGATCAGTTCTATAACATTGAGGACAGGGGAACTGTTCTATCACAGTGAGTACAGGGGAACTGTTCTGTCACAGTGAGGATGGGGGATATGTTCTATCACAGTGGGGACGGGGGAACTGTTCTATCACAGTGAGGATGGGGGAACTGTTCTATCACAGTTTGGCCAAGGGTACTGTTCTATCACAGTGAGACCGGGGGAACTGTTCTGTCACTGTCAGGACAGGGCAACTGTTCTAGCACAGAGTGGACCGGGAACTGTTCTATCACAGTGAGGACAGGGGGATGATTTTTATCACAGAGAGGACAGGGGGATCACTTCTGTCACAGTGAGGAATGGGAACTGTTCTGTCACAGTGAGGACGGGGAAACTGTTATATCACAGTGTG